>NC_135231.1:2648183-2758183 GCF_052324685.1 Brachyhypopomus gauderio | reverse complement strand
TACCTGGGAGGGCAGCAGTGGAGGTGGTGGTGGTGGAGGTGGAGGGCTGGGTGGGGTTGACGTTTGGTGGCTTGGCGGCTGACTGAGCGGAGTCCCTTGTGCTGGGATTGGATGAGGAGGAAGATGGTGCTGGAGAGACAGACACACTGGCAGCTTTTCCTAAAGAGACAGCAGAGAAGAAGACAGGAAGTTGAACACAGCTGATTTATGACCCACCAAAGAACATTACACCCAAATGCACACACACACACACGTACAGTCTAGAAGAAAGATGAAATGGCTACCTTCGGATTTGATGGCTGCTGGTTCTTTGGCCGCAGAGCTGGGAGCTGCAGGTGCTTCTCTTTTTGGTTTCTTCCTCTCACGTCCTCCATGCTCGTCGCCGAGATCAATCACCAGTTCTCTGTCTGAGTCTGAATCTCCTTCCAGGTCCCCAGCAGCCTTGACTTCCTGCCCAGCAGAAGACCTCTCTCTCTGGGCATGCTGCTGTGGGCTTGTCTTCGCCTTCTCCGGAGACTCCTTCTCCACAACGCTGATGGGCTTCTTTTTCGCAGGTGGCTCAGAGCCGGCCTTCTCTGCGGTGGTCTGAGAAGGGCCCTTGCCATCCTGCGGCTGAGAGGACGGAGGTCTCGGCCTCTTTTTGGACTCCTTATGGAGGCCATTGTCATGGTTGCCATTCTTTGGCTTGTGCTCCTCTTCACTGGCGTACTCACTGTCGCTGGAGTCGGACTTGTCCGAGTCGTCCGAGTCGCTATGCCCGACGCCCCTGTACACGTCGTCCGAGATCTCATCAATGCCTGCATAGTTCAGATCAGAAATCAGAAACCAATTGAATGGTTCCTCTCCGCCCCTTTACATTTGCCTTGTTAACATTACATTGTTTCAGGCAATGGTGGTGATGGTGTTTGGACACTAGGTGGCGAGTGGAGCTCCTAAATTTTGTTATAGTTGCATACTTAGCAAAGAAGACCAAACCGTATTATGTGGCTAATTTTGTTCCTTGAATTAAAGGTAAAAATGCGGGAGGGGCCTGCACAACACCACTCGACACCTAGAATAATTAACACCATTGCCACTTCATAACCCTATTTGATGTGGGAGGATTTCGTTTTTCGAGTTATTTGTAATATCAAGATTCACCTGTGCTAAAAATTCATGCATGCTAACTCGCTATCTAAGGTGATAGCTAATTAGCTGGCTTGTTCACTATTAGCTAAATGGTCATTACCATGTACTGGTTTGTGGGACAGGTGTTTATTGTGCGTGATTTGTTAGACAGTAATGCAATACTATATTATGTATAGTATATAGTACATTGGCAAGGAGACATTATGTGGGAGCGAGAGGAGGGCAGGTCAAACTCCCTTTGTGTAGTTCCAACCTTTGCATCAGTGGAACAAGAATGAGCAAGTGGTATTACGTGGCGAATTTTGTTCACTGAATTGTAGAAATGCCCCCCCTGCACACGTGGAGGTTCCTGTCTTTTCATGTGTGCTGTGGTAAAGGGTTGGCTGTAAACATCCGGAAGTCAGGCATGACTTGTGGCTCCTACCTAGCTGGGCCTTGCAGCTCTCAATGGTCTTGTCGAGACTCCTGGTGGGTTTCTTGGGTGAGATGAGGAGCGTAGGAGCCCCTTGCTGTTGCGACTGTAGCTGCTGTACACTCTCACTCAGCTCCTTCAGGTCCATGTCCGCTTTAACACGGTCTAGTAGTAGAATGTCCATGTCAGACATAACAAACCCTAAACTGCACTAGTTATTTCACATTTTACAATACATAAGCATTAATGAATTCAGAATACATATTCTGGAAGTGCAACACCAAGCGAAAATGAACCCAGATGGCATATGTAGTGGAGAAAGCCCTTTAATCTTCACTCTAGTCACCCTTTCTCTGGGTGACCCATGAACCATGACTATCCCTTTGGAATTCATGAACAGGCCTGTATCCAAGACTGCCCAAATTTTCTATGATTCTTATAACTCCATATTCCAAGATAGACATTGGACCAGTCACACCTGGCCCCGCCCTCACCTGTCACATGTTTTTGTTTTCGTGTTCCATGCGCTTTTGTTATTATTTCAGTTGTCATGCCTATTCATTTGTAACTCCACCCCTTGTAATTGGTCTCATGTGTGTCTAATTTAATTTCTTGATCTTGTTTCTCTGTTTTCTAGTGACATGGAGGTTAGGTAAATTGGCAGTCCTTAGAAAATTCTCAGTGCATGTTTATTTGTGACTGTGTGTGTCCAATAAACAGTTGTGTGTCTGTGCATGAATGTGTGCGTCTGTATGCCCAGTGGGGGATGGTGATCCTCTCTTCCCTTCCTGCTTCCCTTCAGTCCCCCTGGTAGAGAGTACGTTGTGCCCTGGCTGCTGCTTTTTGCTGGTGTGTGAATGGTAGCGAAAGATTGTACCTGTGCGACCTTGGGTTATTGAAAATATATTTAAAGATAGAAATATAAGTTTCATTCATTCATACGATTATGGATTTGCCCCTAATAAATATCACTCTTCTCAGCAAATACGTCTACCACGCAATCTCTCCAAAAACAACATTGACGTATACTGAATGACCAGCCTTACCAGGACGCAGCGAGAGAGCGAGACTCCGGTTTCATCTCCCAGAGCAGGAGATGCCACACCTCTAGTACCTGTTCCTGGTGTGGGAATAGCAATACTTCCAGTGCCTGATCCCAGCACAGGAGACTTCATGTCACTGGCTTCTGTTCCTGGCGAGGAATTTGCTTCCAAGCCTGTCCCCAATAGAGTGGAATGTCTTGGGGGGAGTATACTTCCACGCTAGGTCCTCGATGTCCGTCAGACCTTTCTCAGCAGTAATATGGGGAAGTTTGTGGACTTGGGGAGCCCTGGTGTGGAAGCCGGCACATTACAACGAGCAGCTGCAGTGGCTACTGTGGCCGTCCCCCAGGCACAAGAGGCCATCCTAGTTGCTGTCCCCAAGGCTCAAGAGGTGCCAGAGTGCTTCAGAGGCCACCTGGCCAGGTCCAGAGGCCACCCGCTGTACCCCAGAGGACGTAGAGCAGCACACCGGGCCTGGCAAAAAGGACGTTGTGCAGCCCACCTGGCCAGCCCCAGAGGACATCCCACAGCACGTCCAACTTGCTCCTATGGCCATGTCCCAATGTAGCTGCCCAAAGCCTCAGTTAGCTGCGACCCGCCACAGTTCCACAAGGCCTCCCGTGACTTTGCCACCAGCTTGTGGACCCACTAGGACTAATAATTTGACCCCTGTGTTTCTTCCCACTTCCATGCCTGTTATCACATGTTTGCCCAATTCAGTTCTTGATTTTGTTTTGGACCCTGTTACTGTCTCTGTATCTGACTCCATCTCCTTGCCTGTTCCTGTTGTTGTGTCTGCCACCGTACCCGTTTCCTTGTCTGTCCCTAGGTTTGTCACCCGTCTTGGTTTTCAAATTCTTACCTCTGTTCTCCCCTGTACTAGTCATCCCAATTCTTGTGTTTCCCTCTGCTGTGTTCCTGAATCTTCTCCTGTTCCCAGTTTTGTTCCTGTGTCTCCAGGTCCTTCTGTTGTTCCTCATCCTGTGTTGGTCTCGAGTCCTGCTCCTTATGTTGCTACATGCCCTGCCCAGCATCCTGTTTTTGTGATCCTGTTGCCATCACTCTGTTTCTGTACCATGTGCCTTCTCCAACTCCTCTTCCCTCCAGTTGCTCTTTTCGTCTTCCTAGGTCTTGTAGTCCTGGTTCTGATCCACTGTCTGTTCCCGCATCTCTTTCTGTTCCTTGGTTTGGCTCTCCTGCTCTGTCTCCTGGTTTATGTTCAGCCCCAGTTCCTGTGTCCTCAGCTGGTTACCGTTCTCCTGTTTCTTCTGTGTCTGTTGGTTATGTTCTCTCTGGTTGTGTTGCTCCCGTCTCTTCTCCTCTGGTTTCTCCTGTGATGTTTTTTGTGTTCTTTTTGTTCTGTTTAGCTTTGTTTGTGGTTTGTCTGTGTTTTTTGTTTCCTGTTATTTGGAGGGGTGTGGGGGTTGAGGGGTACTGTCTGGCCCCACCTCCACCTGTTAGTCATATCCTTGTTTTTGTGTTCCATGTGCTTTTGTTATTATTTCAGTTGTCACACCTATTAAATTGTAAGAATGTCCCTCGTTCTTGTGTGTATAGTTGAATCCCTTGATGATCTGTTGCTGGTCATTGCGTGAAGCCCCATGTTTCCAAGTCTTGGTTTTCTGCGCATGTTTCATGATGTACTTATGAGTCTGTGTGTTATATGTTTCATCATACTGGTAATCAGTGTTTCATGCTTGTGAGTTTGTTACATGGTTTGTTTGCATTTAGCCTGTGTTTTGTTGTGTTCTAGTAGTTATGTCTTCTCGTACCATATGCATTGGTAATTCATAGACTAATTCATATGACTATGATTATGGATTTGCCCCAATTAAATCTCGTTCTTCTCAGCACATACATCCGCCACACTATTGCACCAAAGCGCCCTCTGCGTTACAGGATCCTAACCCAGTCAGGAGCAAACAGGTCTACGAGACCAGTCTAGAGGCCTCTGCGTTACAGGACCCTAACCCAGTCTGGAGGGAACAGGTCTACGAGACCAGTCTAGAGACCTCTGCGTTACAGGACCCTAACCCATTCAGGAGGAAACAGGTCTACGAGACCAGTCTAGAGACCTCTGCTTGACAGGACCCTAACCCAGTCTGGAGGGAACAGGTCTACGAGACCAGTCTAGAGACCTCTGCGTTACAGGACCCTAACCCAGTCAGGAGGAAACGGGTCTACGAGACCAGTCTAGAGACCTCTGCGTTACAGGATCCTAACCCAGTCAGGATCAAACAGGTCTACAAGACCAGTCTAGAGACCTCTGCGTTACAGGAGCCTAACCCAGTCTGGAGGGAACAGGTCTACGAGACCAGTCTAGAGACCTTTGCGTTACAGGACCCTACCCCATTCAGGAGGAAACGGGTCTACGAGACCAGTCTAGAGACCTCTGCTTGACAGGACCCTAACCCAGTCTGGAGGGAACAGGTCTACGAGACCAGTCTAGAGACCTCTGCGTTACAGGACCCTAACCCAGTCAGGAGGAAACGGGTCTACGAGACCAGTCTAGAGACCTCTGCGTTACAGGATCCTAACCCAGTCAGGAGCAAACAGGTCTACGAGACCAGTCTAGAGACCTCTGCGTTACAGGAGCCTAACCCAGTCTGGAGGGAACAGGTCTACGAGACCAGTCTAGAGACCTTTGCGTTACAGGACCCTACCCCATTCAGAAGGAAACGGGTCTACGAGACCAGTCTAGAGACCTCTGTGTTACAGGACCCTACCCCATTCAGGAGGAAACGGGTCTACGAGACCAGTCTAGAGACCTCTGCGTTACAGGACCCTACCCCATTCAGGAGGAAACAGGTCAACGAGACCAGTCTAGAGACCTCTGCGTTACAGGAGTCTAACCCAGTCTGGAGGAAACAGGTCCACGAGACCAGTCTAGAGACCTCTGCGTTACAGGAGCCTAACCCAGTCTGGAGGGAACAGGTCTACGAGACCAGTCTAGAGACCTTTGCGTTACAGGACCCTACCCCATTCAGGAGGAAACGGGTCTACGAGACCAGTCTAGAGACCTCTGCTTGACAGGACCCTAACCCAGTCTGGAGGGAACAGGTCTACGAGACCAGTCTAGAGACCTCTGCGTTACAGGACCCTAACCCAGTCAGGAGGAAACGGGTCTACGAGACCAGTCTAGAGACCTCTGCGTTACAGGATCCTAACCCAGTCAGGAGCAAACAGGTCTACGAGACCAGTCTAGAGACCTCTGCGTTACAGGAGCCTAACCCAGTCTGGAGGGAACAGGTCTACGAGACCAGTCTAGAGACCTTTGCGTTACAGGACCCTACCCCATTCAGGAGGAAACGGGTCTACGAGACCAGTCTAGAGACCTCTGCGTTACAGGACCCTACCCCATTCAGGAGGAAACGGGTCTACGAGACCAGTCTAGAGACCTCTGCGTTACAGGACCCTACCCCATTCAGGAGGAAACAGGTCAACGAGACCAGTCTAGAGACCTCTGCGTTACAGGAGTCTAACCCAGTCTGGAGGAAACAGGTCCACGAGACCAGTCTAGAGACCTCTGCGTTACAGGAGCCTAACCCAGTCTGGAGGAAACAGGTCTACGAGACCAGTCTAGAGACACCAAGTTTGACATTAAAGAAGGGAAGGACCATTATCCTAGATGAAGAGTATAGGATCATTAGGTCTTGGAGCCACAGTTCCACTACACAACCATCCTATAGTACTTTGTGCCATCAGCACTAAAATAATGTTTAAATGCACAAAGAATGCACAGACTATGTGCTGTACTGTTGGAACACCATGTAACCTGTGTCTATGATTGATGTATGCCATCTATTTCCCCCTTCTGTGGGCCAATCATCTCTTTAGGAAAATGATAACTGTGTCATCTCAGCATTATGATTAAATATAGGTAATGACACCTCCACCACGATGACATCATGATGGGGTACCTAGGTCATGTGTAAGGGATTAAATTAACTTGCTAAGCTGTAACACTGGGGTGATATTTTTACCAAGTTATTTTGTGTATCTGGACAGTTTAGACATCATGTGCTTTAGGTTTGAATTTGTCCTAAGTACTCTTCTCTTGATGTGTGCCCATGATTTATCATGTGTTCTACATTACCCTGCATTTATGTTTGCTTATGTATTATCATATGCCCTATGTTACTCTGCATCTATATACAGCTCAGGATCCAGAATGACAAGTGATTACATTAGTTCCTAATTAGGTAACAGAATTTTCAGAAGTAGGTGTTTTCTTTGGCAGGGAAAGTACAAAAAGATATGCTTTCTGTTCTAGTTATCTTTTTTCATTTCATTGCATATTCATTAGATTTGAGATTGTAACCTCTGTTAGAATAACGTTAGATAAGGTCAGATAAGTACCATCTCATGAAGGGAAATAGTCTGTTCAAACCCTACAAAGAAATTTCAAATCAAAGCATCTAGAGAAGAAGACAATTTATATTTAGAAAATACTTACCGTAGTCATTTGTCTCATCTTTCAGTTTGTGTAGTTTGTCTGAACTCTTTTACTTTGCATTCACTAGCCGTTTTAAAGTCATCTTTATTTTTCTTTTGTCTTTTCCTTTCGTTAAATTAAAGTTCATTCTGTTTAGCCGACTGATGTTAATTAGCTTTTAGTATAACCATCAGTGTAGCTAAGGTCAGATTAGTTACATCCAGATAGTTCCAGTGATCGTGCACCTGCGAGCCTCGCTGTGACATCTTGCAAACTTTCTGAAATCTGGTAGTTCTTTCTGAAGTGTTGAATAGTCTAAATAAATGAATATCTCGGCTCATTTTGGCGTCTTTGGGCTCCCTGGAGAAAGACACTGGGTCGTGAAAGCACCAACGACAAGGCCGGAGCCCGTGGGTGCAAACCCGCGCTGGGACTCAATCCAGCACTCACATGCATCCCATATCCAGTGCCGTTGATCGCACGTTTACGGAGCGTTACCTTTTCTACGTTTTCTTGTTAGGATCCTTCTGCCCCTTTTCTGACATTTCACACAAAGCCTATATTTACTCATTGGTAATCGTTTGGTTTTGAGAATTTCACCCTCAGGTAATGACACCGATATAACATTATTTTCCCTGTACCCGTTAAACATCTATTTCCCTGTGTTCAAAGTGGTGCGCTGCTATCAACAATTCATCATTTCGAACCTTTGCTATGCACAACATGCTGAGACAGGCAGCACTGTTTTTGTAATACTCACCAAGATTGAGGTTGAGGATGCTGCCAGTGGCCTGAGTCCTTTCCTGTTTAACAGAAGCTGGAAGAGCGGGCCTGGGGCTGCCCGAGGTCTTCAGAGATCCAGGGGAGGCTGTGACATAAAAAGGAAGCGTATCCATTAACATTCCACGCAATAGGCTACAGATGAGATGGACATCATCCCATTAAGCACCCCAAGTCCCCTTCATTCAAGTCCCCTTGATGAAAGGTGAACATAAGCGTTCATTACACTGCGTACCTGTGCAATCCATAGAGTCTTCTCCTGCACTGTAGTGACTAGAAGGCATTCTCGTTCCTCGCTCTGATGCATCCTGTTCAAGGTCTGACCCCGTATGGACCGAGGAGTTGGTGCTCATTGGAGACCTGGGCATGTCCGTCAAAGAGATCCTACGTCCCGCCCCTGCTGGCATCATACTTTTGCCAAGGAGCATTTTGGGGGATGCGGTCATGTCGAAGTTGAACTTGACCTTGTCCTGCTTCTCCTGCATGACTGTGCCTTTGCGGGGGTTACTGGGGTCCAGCAGCATCTGGAACTGGTTGTTGGGCGTGTAGGGCGTTCTGAACGGGGCGTAATTGAAAATTCCATATTTCTTGCGGACGTTTTCCACGTAGACTTCCATCTCTTGCATGGCGCTGTTGAAGATACTTTTTGTCTTCTTTACAGAAAATGGAATCTCCTTCGACATAAGGTAACAGTTATTAATCGGCACCCAGGCTCTGGAAGAAAAAAACAAGCAAGATTTCATGTAGTCGACTGATATCAAGTTTGCAACCAGAATCCTAGTTTCTAAGGCTTTCCTACGTTTGGCCTGGGCTTTACAAACACAGTCAAGTACAATGATCACTGCAAAACAATTAAGTTGCTGTTGTTTTTGAACACTCCCTTTAATACTTAAGATTCCAAAGAAACATTTCAAAGTATCTAGGGTCCTGGGCCCTGACACGCTTCTTAAACGTTTAGAAATGAGTCAAAACAATGAGCTTGGCAATAATTTGTTAAGCTGTGTGCAGAAACCACAGAAGATGATCTGTGTGCAGAGCTGTATGTAGAAGCCAAGAGACCATAGTAGGTGATCTGTGTGTAGACACAACACTGGGTGATCTGTGTGCAGAGACCACAGGGGGTGATCTGTGTGTAGACACAACACTGGGTGATTCTGTGGGCAGAGCTGTGTGCAGAGGCCACAGCAGTGGGTTGGGTGTGCAGCCAGCTCACCTGTCATGCTGGCCAAAGAAACGTGCGTCCACCTGCCCGTCCTTATCCCGCAGGGCTTTAGCAGGCCAGAACGGAAAACCTTTCAGTTTGGCCCACACCAGTGGATGGGGCTGGGACTTAGAGTGTGCACGCACACACACACGCACACACACACACACACACACACACACACACACACACACACACACACACACACACACACACACACACACACACACACACACACACACACACACACAGAGTGTTATTAGACACCATTATCTATTCTTTGATTCCTGCCTCTGTATACATTTATTAAATAGCCAAAATCCTTTAAATGACACTTTAAATGACCTCATTCATCGAAGGTCATTCATTCTTGCACATAGATTAATGTATTGGTCCCAAAACAGGCTGGAAAAGTAGATCTGCTTACACAGGGTTCACAGAACCAATTGTCCCTCTTTTGGCAAGCTGACAGATAACACTCTGGGCAAACTTCAATTTCATTCATCTGGAGATGGAAAAAACAAACAAGCTTTGGAGAGTGTCTGAGTACAGCGGGGTTCCCTGCATGCTTCATTAAACATGTCATCATACCACATTCAAAAGTATGATACTTACTTCATGCTCACAGATCTTGACAATAACCTTTGCTGTTGCAGTCAGTTTATGATTCCCTGACAAAGAGACATTTCTAAAAGTTAGCAACAAGCACGTCTAATAAAGTATCCTTCATTACATTATAGAGAGGGTCAGTGTCACCAGAGAAATATTAGATCCGTTTTTGTTAAAACCTCAAAAGATAAAATTAGCTGTGACACTAGTTCCACTTTGTGTGTGTAGATTGCCATCGCAGTATTCAGCAGACAAGACGTCATTCTGGTCAGGGTGTATATCAAGTGTTTCAGTTGTGAGCTGCTGCTTTGGCCTCCAGGGGCCGCCAGTGAGCTGCATGGAAGACGAAATCAAATGACAAAGGATTACATCACAACTGACCTCCATTGTATATGATGCAGTTGTGCAGGATCCATTTCACGTCTGCCAAAAAGGCCTCTGTGCAACCATATATCATCTTCCTGATATTCTGTGGACAGAGCACTGATCAGTTTGTGGTCAGACATAGAGAACAGTACATAATCCTTTCCAAATAGACCTTTTGGCCACTGCATAGGTATAAGCAAAGAAAGAATAGTTTTCAGCACAGAAGATACAAATTACCTTTTCTAAGGTGCAAAGGTCCATGGGATGGAAAATATACTCTGCGTAGTCTGGGTGCTGCTCTAGAGACACGGGTTTCTGGAAGGGCTCCGTCTACACATCGGACATAACACGCAAGTACATTAATAATAATAATGATGATAATAATAATAATAAATGAAGCCAAACAAGTCTTATGTATGGCTTATGTAACACACAACACACACACCATTTTGCAGTTAGGCTCACTGAAGAAAGAAAAAGTATGTGAAGTCTTAAATTTACCAACTAGTGTTTAAACTGTTTAAAGCTGCCAACCAGGCGTTTACAGCTGCTTTGGTGGCATTTCGGCATATTCCTCTATACAAAACTGTGATGAATTTGGGGGTGACTTGCTGGAACAGCACGCCAGAACAGATGCTGCCACAGAATTTCAACAAGGCTATAATCTGGACTTTGATTTGGCCATTGAGAAAATACAGTTTATTCTATTTGAGCCTTTCCTGTGTTTCCTGTCTTCTTACAGCTTGTAATTCATTGTTCTCTAAAGTCTGCAAGCCAGATGCTGGAGCAGGTAACATGGTCCTATACCTCCATACTCCTTACACAACCCTCCATCACGCTTCACAGCTGGGATAGGGTTCCATGTTTGGTCATCTGTAGGGTTTATATTCAGTGTCTTATGTGCTGTGTACATATATGATAAAGTTAATCTTGATTTGCCCAGGGCTGTGGTTTCCTCATAGGTACCCTCATGTAGCAGTGCCCCCAGAGTACTCCGATTCCCAGAATACCTTGCTCCTCTGATTTCTGAATGCACCTGTAGCCCATTAGCTGCTGCCTATAAATACTTGTAAGTTCTACAGCCCTATTGCGAAGTCCTGTGTACCAAGCATTCTATTATCTACTCTCATCTATTCTGATCTAACCTGTTTTTTTGCCTTTTGTTTTTTTGCCTTTGCCATTGCTTTCTTCTGCTCATGTCTGTTTATGGTATTATAACATTTTGAAAGCAGTTTTCATGTTTTCAATGGATTTGAACTCTCTGGTTCTGACCCCATTTTGTCTTGCTACGACTGAGATGTTTTTTTCGTTATAGGCAAAGTCTGCATGCGTCTATATTCTTTTGAACATGTTACAGGCATCACAAGCAACCCCTGGTCAGGGTTAATCTTATTCTAGCCTGATGAAAACTGCAGACCCTTCTCTGCCATGGTGGGGACCTCTGTGCTTGGTTTTTTGGAGGACGATGACACCAACACAGTACTAATAGACAGATTCTTTAGAAACGGATCAGAATCTTTGTAAATCTTCCAGTCTTGCTTCTGCGACTTTATCCTAATGCCCTCTAAAATCTTGACTGGACTATACTGCATTATATTTACATATTGCAACAGCAACATGTTGTGAAGTACAGGTAGAGAAAACTGGTTCTGCTCATTTGACACTGTCTTGTCTTCTGATCTACTTCTGTGCTTTAGAAGATCAGATCATATTTTAGGCCCCCCGCGCAAACATTCAGGTGTTTCTATAGAGTTCACAAACATCTTTCAACTGTACCTATTGATGTTCAGTATGAAGAATCAGCTCTCGCTAATTGCAATACATGTTAAGTATAAAGAATTAACCATAGCGCAAGGTAAATCATGTGTAGATGACTTCTGATTGTGAAACCTCACCCCTGGCTGCTTCATTTTCTGCAGGGCAAACTTCAGCAGGTAAGACAACTGTTCCAGGTTTAGCATGGTCATGGCCTTGCTCTGGGTCTCAATGCATTCTGCTACTGTTATTTTCTGGAAAAAAACAGTTAGAGGCTTTTAGGACAGGACCTTTATACCTAAAGTACAGTGACTACTGCCAAAGCTAAGCTAGGAAACCTATGCAGTGGTAACTATAATTTTTCCTTTTACGACATCAAGATCAAGATTTAAGAATACGTCCGCTGGGCAGAATGGTTCGACAGATCTAACCCTTACCTATGTTAAGAGGAGAAATGACTTATGCATTAGTAACGTATCTATAGACTCTGTGGAACCTATCCGCATTTCCACTGCAAGTAACTGAAACCTTCACTAATTTAGCAAGTTTGTGCTCATAGGTAATTTGCTTCACAAATAACCTAATGAGGAACCAGCACAGCTGGTTAAGGAAGGTTTGTAAGAGCACTATGAGAAGGCAAGTCCTGACATCTCTTCAGATATGCAGCCGTTTCTCATTCGCTTCATTACTAATTAACTCGTACACTAGCGCTAGCTAGTGCCCTACGCTCGCAACGCTGCGCCCTACACCCTACGCCTCACTCTTTCCCACCGGGTACCTCACACTCAGGACAGAACCAGTCGCCCTCGGGCTCTGCGGCCAGTTTGAGGCACTTGGCGTGGTAGACGCGTGGGCAGAGCTCACAGCAGAGCACCTGCCCCTCGCGGTGGCACACCCAGCAGTAGAAGTCGTTCCTCCCGTCCTGCGGCACAACATCAACAGGGTCTGTGGTGAGTGCTGGCTGCTTGGCATAGTAAAAGGGACCATGTCTTAGCTCACACTGAAACGCAGGCAAGAGAGACAGGGGGAGCGGTCAAATAAACACACGGCACAAGACGACAGGGGAAAGAAGTAGCAAAGCTTCTGCAAAAGTCAACAAGAGCACAGGCAGTCAAGTACAGGTAGTGGGGTCACAAGCATGGGGCAGACGACCCTCCTGCTAGAGAGACGAGTGGAAGAAGTTCAAACCCATGAGAACAACGGGTGATGCGCTGGATTTTAGCTTTAAATGTGCCGATCTGGGCTTGGAGCACAGACGTCTCTCTCTCCAGGAGGAGGGTATACTGCTTTTGTCATAAAGCTACAGATACCAATTACAGATACAAACTGCCACTTACAGCATTCAAAAATGGCAATGTTGTTCCCGAGGATTAGAAAACTCCAAAATAGCATAATGCTAACTATACATTTGATTAAGAATATTTATCATTTTAAATATTAAATTTTATTATAAAAAAATTTATAAATTCAGTCTTCAGTTCTGCACTTGGTATCTTGCATGATATTTACAAAAGCTACAGTGCACCAACACAACACTCCAAATGCAGCATTATATAAAATTCATTCATAATAGTGCCAATAAATTGAGTTAGGATCTTGTTGAATGATAAACCAGATCTAAACCTTTCATCTATAAAAGCTCAATCCAAAGTAAATCACAAGACAGTACTTGGTTAAATTGTTCTCCATTTCTTCAAGAATTGGTCACATATTCAAGATCAGATGTTTGAAAAACTACAATCAAACTCCAGTGTCCTGACCATTTTACACAGCTTGTGCTTGAGCACATTAAAACAAACTATCTTATTAACACTCAGTATGACAATTCATTAGTTGTTTATTATGCTTATTGTGGAAGAGAAAATCTAAACCGGAAAGAAAATATCTGAGATATTGAATTAGGCTGGAATCTACCTGATCTTTGTTGTTGGTGACTAATCCAGGTTTCTTTTTCTTCTTGATGGCACTAGGAGATGTGTCAGATGGTGAGTGTCCATTTGAGGAGTGAGGGGGACTAGGGGCTTTCCGCTTCTGAGCAGCAAGTGCTGATTCTGCTGATCCTAGATCAGGGACTTTGCATAGTGATAAAGGTAATTTTAAATTAGTCTGTATGAAAAAGCCATTGTACACATAGATACAAAAAGGCACCAAGTGTATACTCTAGAGGCCTGACTGTACAACCTTTTCATAACCCACTCACTGTTATGCTCTCTAACCGTTATCATCAAGGCTATTCGTTTGCAGAAGGACCTTTTCCTATGCACTGCTCAACAGCTCCTCCATAGAAACTAAAAGTGGTTTCTTCTGTTATAGCAGAAACAAATGGCATACAAATGCCTTATCGAACAAATATCAAACTTACCCTTAGGTGGTATTGATACCTCCATCCCTTCACCGACATCAGACTCTGTCTTAATCTCCTCCTCAGCCAAACTAGTGTAAGAAAAAAGGGGGTAAATCAGACAGGGAACACCAGAGAGACAACAACAGTATGAGAAGGACAGATCAAGTCTCATAAGGTTCAATCCTCAGATAGAAAGCTGAGGTGATGCAACTGAATCCCGAGAGCTCTGTTGTTGTTTAGTATAACAGAGTACCATTCCAGCTCACACCAGCACAGGCCCTCAATGGCCGTCTATGGTCGTCTTAAACTTTTCCGCTCATCTTGCAAATGCCAATGTGTGAAGGTCCTCTTAGTCTCGGGCACTTTTAAGGTTTTGCATACATATACATTGTACACCAGAGCGCTGATACTCCAGACAACAGCAAAATACCCATTTCCCTGGCGACACATTCTTGTTCCCGCTGGGCCAGGGATTTTCATGAGGATTACCTTTTTGTACGAGGCCAGTACCAAAGGGTTAAGCGTCTCCTAGCCAACTGGGCTAGCTCTGCTGATTACTTCAACTCATTAGTCCCATTACACAACAAAACGATGAGAGGACTTGACTAATACTTCAAGGAGTCCTCTCAAATCTGATGGGATAATGCCAAACACCATCAACCGCTGCCAGACCCTTTGGAGGTAGCTGGGGGCACCAAGCACTGTACTAAGACAATAAAAGTGAGACTGACCTGCAAATGCAGAGTCCCTAGTCCATTTAAGCAGCTCCCCAAATTCTCATTTGCCTAAGGCATTTGGGCTCGCTTAAAAAAAAAAAGAAAAAAGACAAAGACAGGACCCTAATTATCTGGCCAGAATGCCTGGCCCACGGTTTCAGCGAATGGGGCAGGGAAAGGAGGGGTGTGGGTGTCATGGCCGACACGCTGCTCCTCCAACACTCTGCCCTTGCTCATCTCGTCCGGCCACAATGGGGAACACGTCCTACAACTTAGGCCTCATTTAGCTGAGAGCAGGCAAGTCCACGGGGGTCAGACCAAGGTCCAAGGGGGGGGGATGGGCCTAAGGTAAAGAAAAGGTCTCCTTGGAAAGGGATGGGTAAAGGATAGGTAAAGGAACTAGACCACAGGAAGGATAAAGACCTAAGGCTCTTGCTATGGAGCACTTCTTATCCGCACTCCATTAGCGCGACAACCGAAACCAGAGCTGAAACCCTATCCTCCCCATGCCTTTCTTTTGCAACGAAGATCCAAAAGGTATAAACTGGAATTAGCATGATGGCAGACAAAGGCGTCTGTCATGCCACAGGATGAGAAACCAGCATTAAAAAAAATCCATGTCCTGTTGAGTCTGGAATGAGAGGGTGTGTCAGGTAATAATGTGTCATGGCCAACACATTCTCTTTGTTTTAGTGGTAGAGCAGTACTAGGCAAAGAGAGCTTAAAGCAAACACCTCCAACATTTATCATGCAGTTCCAGTACACAAAAGATCAACGTTGAAGGTCACCTGGACTGACAGAGATTAAAAAGGGCCACAACCCATTATCCATGGCAAGGACCATAACTCACCTGATCACAAGTAGGCCTCAACAGTCCAGATGTTGTGTAAATTGTTCTGTCAGATAAAAGTACCACCAACAAGGTGGAATTTTGCTGGTGTAGGGAGTGATTACCAGAAAATGTGATTCGGAAAAGCCTGAGAGGAGAGTAAAAAAGTAATGTCTTGGCAGGCCATGGGGCCTTTCCCTGCTGACCTATAGTGAGTATATGTGTGCCATCACTGGCAAGGCCTGGTGGTGTGGTCACAAAGTCCAGGCTGCCAGCTTTTGGTAGAGACGGATCTTAGATGAAAATACCAGCGCAAACAGGAAAACAGGTCCTGGAATCGATCCACAGGCTGCTAAAGGACTTGCTCAGAGGCGAAAAACTGCCACACTGCCACAGTCAGCTCCACCAAACGTACACACATATACAGACAAAAAAAAATCAAACCAGAAAAAGGACAAAGTCTTCTAGAATGTTCTAAGGAGTCGAACGACTGCTCTCAACGTCAACAAAGGCCATCCAATCGGAGGGCCCGTCGGCAGAGAAGAAATGGAGAGAAAGGCGGCTGTGAATGTGGAGATAACTGGTCAGAGAGTGAGTGTGCTGAGGTCTCTTTTTCCCCCGTCTCGCTCTCTCTCTCTCTCTCTCTCCTCACAGGAAATGAGAATGGCTGCTGCTTCCCCTCCCCCACAGCTCTGCTGAGCGTCCCCTCCCCCCTCCCTTTAGGCCTGATCTGGCACGTCCACAGGAGCTTTACAGTAAACAGGAGAGCGAGAGAGAGGCTGTCAGTATAGGTCAATCTCTAGAAACATAAACAAGAAAGACGCGGCAAAAGGCAAATACGTGAGCAAACCATAACCTAAAAGGCAGTTTTACAGAGTGAGGAGAGTAGCTTAAACACCTAAACAGAAACACACAGGACTCCTTTTATGCACTAATAAAAAATGCAAAAAATTACATTATTCCAACATAATTTGAATATTTCTCTTTCGTCGGTTACGCTGAAAACCTCTTCAACCCCACATGTGGTGGATTCCCCTGAAACCACAAAAATCTTAAGCGCTTTCCTTGACAGAAACATGACTTGCAACACCAGCTGTTCCAGGCAGCACAGAAGCTATCTTATTTAAAACCATTACTTTCGATTTTGGAAAGATTTTATGAAGAAAGACTTAATGTCTTTCTACTAACTGTCCTTCAGAATAACCAGAAATGTATGATCATACCTTTTCTTAATGTACAAAGCTGATGCATTTTCCATTTGGTGACCTGTGCTTGTGAATCAAAGATGGTTGTGTAATTTTCCAGAACAGGCCCTCTTTCTGCTGCTCTGGCTGTGTTCCATGTCTCCAATTGGCTGAGATACTGACATAAAGCCATCTGATTGGGTGACTGTTTGCTGCCATACTATCCTGTTTATAATCCACTTTCTTTCATAAGAACATACCAAAATGCACTAATTCTATATAAAATCTACCGATATCAGATAATTATAATCAGAGACAAAGATCCCGTTTAACCTTACTTCAGTCATATGGTTAAAATTTATGCATTAATTTTTTCTATTTATGTTTTCCACTATTTATTTTCTTTAGGTTTCTCTCTATAAGCATAATCTAACAAAAGAAGAGTAAAAGGGGATAACGAGAAATTTGCGTTTTGTGGCCTTTTCACGTTTGATTTCCTTTGTCTGAAGACAATGGCTTGAAACGCTTGTACTTAGTCCCTTGTTTATCATTTAGGGTCACTGTGATTCTCCTAATCCTTTTATCAGAGATGAAAAACCCTCTTAGACATACTGGAGTCCATTCAACAAAAAAAAATTACTATTAACCACATCTACAGAAAGACTGACGTCACGCAGAAGTAAAATAAAAGAAACTGAATTATAATATAATGAAGACAAGGTAATGATGGAATAATATCAGCACAAAGTCATCTCTGTGGATCAACAAACACCCAGCACGTAGTTGCTTAAGAGAGAATGTAACAATGTCGGGCCGCCCGTGTGGCTGTGTGCTGAGAACGTAGAGCAGGCTGTTTCATTGTGTGTCCTAGAACACAGCCACAGGACGAACAGGCTTTATGTTAAAAACCCTCGTTTCAACACTAAAGCTGGTCCCGCACGAGACAGCTGGTTCTGACTCAAGAACAGGGTCTGCGTAGGTCTGAACAGGGTCTGCGTAGGGCGGCCATGTCTGAGAATCTTGCCAGTGTCACACATGCACTCCCAGTGGATCCTCCAGATTTTTCCCCGCAGAGAGATGGGGAGATATGACAGGCAAGGGAAGTGTGCAAACATGCCCGATTCATTCTTAATGATTCTCGACCTTTGCTCATCGAACTGCAACTAACAAAAATAAACAACTGGATTTAATAACTGGTAATCAGATAAAAAAAAGATATAGACTACAGAAATGAACATTGTTGTTTGAATGGGATGACGAAGTATACCGAATTACAAAATCTGCAAGGCATTTGTCATGCACAGGTTGGTAGCTGTAGACACCAATGACGTTATAGGTCTTTGTTCCATAACACCGGCGGGCACCAGCAGTCCTTTCTGTTTCATATGCCACCATTTTCTCTGCCACGCTCAGTGACACGAAAGCAGACAATAGGCCCAGGCAGCCAGCTCACAAAGGAGCTCCAGCACCCCGGATCCCCACCCCCACCCACCGGCCCCTTCTCCCTGCTGCAGCCAGGGCGAAATGGGGCAGGAGAGGGCCTTGCCCTCCACCCCACCTAAACTCCAGGGGGAATGCACCTTTTTGCCAGATGTTTGTTTGCCACTTCAGCAATGAGTAATGGCTGACTGAGTTTGCTCTGCGATCATGTGACGTGCACAGGCCAAAGCTCAGGAGTGAGCAGCATAGAGAAAAGCCTGCTTTTCCTCCTTAGGCCTCACCCCCCCCCCCCTCTTCTATCCCTCCCCTTTGCCCTGTTTTTTTTCTGTGTGAGAGGCCTTGCCAGGCCTTTAACTGTAGATCCAGAAACTGAAAATGAACAGTTGTTAACAGGCAACATAAGTAGTCAAAAGTCAGACAAGGAGATAATAAAACAGAAAGCTTACCTCTGTGGATGCATGGCTGAAAAGTGTAATGTCAATACTTATGAAACATGGAGGACAGTCTCTGCCTTTAGACAAGGGAGGGCTCGCCTCTCCACACTCAGCGCTCAGGCCTGTGTGATCAGAGCTGGGCCGTGACTGGCTACCCTCCCACTGACAGGATGTAAGGCCACAGCTGATTGGCCAAATGGCTTCCTGAGTAATTATCTTTGTTCAGCGCTGGCAGGAGCAGGCAGAAAGCAGAGGGAGTGAGGGAAAGAGAAAACTAGGCCGCGTTAAAAAAATAAACGTTAAAATGGCTTTCTTTGAAACAGAACCGACTTCAGAATTGCTTATTACAACCAGGAAACACCAAAATCTGCTGTTTTATGTCGAAAGATTAGACATGAAGGCTTTTTTTGTTGAAGACTGTCGCCGCAGGCTTTTGATAAATCCCTCCCCCTACCACAGCCATGAGGAGACAGTTTTATGTAGTGAAAAAAGATAACAGCACAGCAGGTACATACACTACTTTAATAGAATTCTTATTTATAAGTGCTTTCTAAGATATCCAATGTCACTGAACTACCATCTGCAGTTTACCCAATATAGTATTTATATTAACATTTGCTGTATTTTGAGACCAATACCTGTGTCCCTGTATTTTAAATAGCCTTTCCCCTCTGATTTATTCATGGTTGCTGTACGGTTCAGCTTAATTTCCATGTTATTTAGACACACTTTTTATTATAAAGAAACCGACAATTTATTAATTCAGTTGCAGTTTGCGTGTTATACCTTGTTTATAGCTTGTGTTCTGAGATCATGTGCTCTGTTAGGTTAGGCGATAGCGTCGGCCTGGTGTCAGTAACCGGGTGTCTGTAAATACTACTGCTCACCTAAATTATTTAAAGCTTTCGGATGGTAGAGTGCAGGTTTTGTAACATCGGGAATCTATGGACATTCAGGTTCTATTATTAAAAGGACACAAAGTATCAGTAGAACTCAATGTTCAACACTGGTCTGGATTTTGTATGCGAGGTTCTTTTTAAATGTTTGTTACACGATACTGTCACCTAGTGGGAAAAAAAGGAATAGTACTATTATGGCTCTTTGGCCAGTAGGTATACTGTATGCCTTGAAATTCGAGTAATGTCTACAAAATGGTGCAAGATAAAAAGTTAGATTTTTTGTGCTTTAAACATTAAATACTTTTGTAAAAAGTATTTTTTTTTTTACATACATACAGTATTTGCATTTTAGATATTCAACCGGCCATTGGTAAGGTCCATGCCTGTTTTATTAAGGATTTGAAAAGTCGTAAGGCATTTTAATTCTTATGGACATTGTATTAATAATATATCTATTTGCATTGCTATTTGTTGCTATGGCAGCAGTAAAACGAGGAAACTTCGCTGTTGGAACTTTAAAACCCTGTGGAATGAGTGATGTCATTCTAACATTTACTGTTAACATTTATAAGATGGGGCTCCTCCCTAATTCAGAAGCACTGTACTTGCTGATGAACAGCTGATGAAGGACCTCTGTGCAAAACAAAATACCCCCCCCCCTCTCTAATCTATACACACACACACACACACACACACACACACACACACACACACACACACACACACACACACACACACACACACACACACACACATATATATAACACTAAAATGTCTCAATTAATAAAAATCTTTTAAATCAGTTGAAAATCTCTCATTTCTACCTGTTGTCTGTTCCATTTGCACAAGAGCAGTTAAAATTGATTCACAATCAGTGTTGCTTCCTATCTGAACACGAAGTGTGGATGACTTGGAGTTACATTGTGTTGTTTAAGTGTTCCCTTTGTTTTTTTGAGCAGTGTATATATATATATATATATATATATATATATATATATATATATATATATATATATATGCTGCTTTAATAGATGGTTGTAGATTGTAATCTCTTCTGAGTGGTGATGCTCTGGATGCTCTTGGTGTTCTTCACCAGCTTCATGAAGCAGCACCTATGACGCCCTGAAGACATTCTCATGTGTGCTGAGCACATCAGGGGTGAGGGGCAAAATGTATTAATGAACTATAATTAATCTGAAATTTAATTATTTTAATTATATGCTATATACATTGTTTTAAATATAACAAGGGAGAGCACCTACTGCCTTTTGCTGTTTAAAAAAATGAATTAATAATTAATAATTTAGAAGTTGGACCTTTTTACAGTTATGTAAACAGAGAGAAGGATAGATAGATAGTTAGAGGAGAGGGGGGGTGGGGGTGGCTGATAAGGTCTGGTGGCATCTGTTAAAGGCATGAGCGCTTATTTGATAAAACGACTGGTGACCATGTGGTTATCTACAACTGAGTGTCCGCTCCACACATAAGGGTAAGTCTGCATCTAATAACCACACTGATTTGATAACAAAAATTCAAAAATTTCGTCAGAAATGTTTCCAGAGTTTTTTTTTTTTTAGTATTGGAGCAATGAAAATGACAAAGAATTACAACTGAAAACTATGTTTTTAATATGTACAGTAAATGTAGTAATGCATTAGGAACATAACATAACAGTCTGCGAGCTTACATTTCCCCTTATGTCCCCTTATATCTGAAAGCTTCAGTTTCTAATTATTCTATGATAGAATTAATTTTCCAATTAATTTTGTTTTGTTCTCCCATGAGGCACTGGCATAAAAAAGGAGACTTGGAGAGTAACTGTAATGACAATATTTATTTAATTTATTTTAAGTTTCATTAAATGGTGTGAGACATTTTTAATTACACAATTCTTACATTAAATATTGAATTACTAGAAAAGCACAATTCCCATTTTTAATCAAAGTTTGATTGATTTAAATACAAAGATGTATTTATAGATTGAATATCACATACATATGTGAGTTCTTGTCTCTTTAGAAAGTAGCCACAATGCCGTCCACCACAGTAACTAACCTGGGCTACACTCCACCTGATGGAGGTTGGGGCTGGGCAGTGGTGTTAGGCTCATTCATATCCATCGGCTTCTCCTACGCCTTCCCCAAGTCTCTCACCATCTACTTCAAGGAGATCCAGGAGTACTTCTCCATCTCGTACAGTGAAATAGCATGGGTCTCCTCCATCATGCTTGCTACCATGTATGCAGGAGGTGAGGACACTTTCATTTTGTTTGTTTATGAGAAAAACATTTTTGTTAACCAGAATGCCCTATCAAGTAATACTTAAGCAAAGCATTTAAATGAAGACTATATATATGACTCCACAATTGCATAAGCAGTCAAACCTATGCTGTTTATCCTACCTTGCCATTGTGTACAACCAAAGGTTATAAACCCTAGTGAGATGAGCCGTGTTTGAGTGCAGATGAAGTCCTTGGTGTGACATCCTGCCTTCTCATGTCTGTCTGTCTCTCCGCAGGACCTGTCAGCAGCATTCTGGTCAATCGCTACGGCAGCCGGCCAGTGGTCATGGTCGGCGGCCTGATGGTGGGGGTTTCTATGGTGGCTGCTTCCTTTGGCACTACCATAATACATCTGTACATATGCGTGGGAGTCATCGGAGGTGCGTTTCTCATCGTTTGTCACAAGCTTGAAAGATATGTTTTGCTTCAGGCATTTGTCATGAAAGGACGTTTTGGTCAGAAACTCCCTGATTTGTCAGGATCACTAGAGCGGGGAACCTCCCCTGTATGTGTTTGCTGATGGCTAAAGGTCAAAGGTCGAAGAGGACACTGTTCGCATGCTCAGCGTAACTTCCCACTTTCACTGTCAAGCGTGTCTGCTGTCAGCAACAGTCCTGCATTATATGGCTCAATATGGCTCAACTATTAACGTGGTGCAGCAGTCTATCAACCCAGCAGATTTTACACATGTAATCCAACAGATAATGTTATTGCAAACAAACACCGGTCGTTAGTAGCCATGACATTTTACATCTTTCATCATTGTGTGGCTTTAAGTATGACTGAACTATTTTAAGCACAGAGACAGAAACAAATAAATACCCCCTCACATCATTGTGTCATCCTGTGTCTCAGGTATGGGCCTCGCCTTCAACCTGCAGCCTGCACTGACTATCATTGGCAAATACTTTCTGTTGAAGCGACCCATAGCAAACGGTCTGGCCATGGCAGGGAGTCCAGTGCTGCTGTCTACGCTGGCCCCGCTCAACCAGTTCCTGTTTGACAACTTTGGCTGGAGAGGGAGCTTCTTCATCCTGGGAGCCATAGTGCTCAACTGCTGTGTGGCAGGAGCCTTGATGAGGCCCATCCACATCAAAGCAAAACTACCCGTGGACCAGAGTGGTGCTGATGGTAACGGAGACGTCAGTGTGGGGGGCAGAGATGCTGGGGATACAGACCCTCAGACAGTTGGCTTGGTCGATGAGAAGCAGAGGTTCGCGCAAGAGCAGACAGGATGTCTAGCACGGGTGAACAAATTCATAGACCTGTCGCTCTTCAAACACCGCGGCTACCTCATCTACCTTGTGGGGAACGTGGTAATGTTCTTTGGGTTCTTTGCCCCAGTTGTGTTTCTGGCCCCCTACGCTAAGCACCAAGGTATCGACGAGTACTCGGCCGCCTTCCTGCTCTCCATCTTTGCCCTGGTGGACATGGTGGCCCGACCCGGGACGGGCCTAGTGGCCAACACCAAGTGGATCAGGCCACGGATTCAGTACTTCTTCAGCTTCTCCGTGGCATATAGTGGGGTGTGCCATCTAGTCTGTCCCCTGTTGCCTGGCTACGGGGGCCTGGTGGTGTACGCCGTGATCTTCGGCCTGGCCTTCGGCATGGTGTGCGCGCTGCTTTTTGAGGTGCTGATGGACTTGGTGGGGGCCCAGCGGTTTTCTAGTGCCGTAGGTCTTGCCACCATCATAGAATGTGGCCCTGTTCTCCTGGGGCCTCCGATGTCTGGTGAGTCTTAGAAAATCCTCAGTTGTACTACGTAATCCAGTTAAGTCAACAAACTGATATCTAGAAGATGCTACTATCCATAATCTACCTTTAGTATACTTTATAACTCAGGGATCACTTGAAACTTGCAACACTAATGGGCGTATGCTCTGAACTTCTCCTTCTCTAGGTGCGTTGGTGGACGTCTTCATGGTCTATGAGTACATGTACTACGCGTGTGGCGTGATGATGCTGGTCCCTGGCATCTTTCTCTTCATCATGAACTTCTTCAACTACAGATGGCTGGAGCAGGAAGAGCGTGAGAAGAAGCGAGTTGAGCAGCAGATGGGCTCGGCCAGAGAGCTCACCGCCATGGAGGAGGCCAAGGACAGCGAGCAGAACGTCCATCTCAGCCAGGAGGAGCAACTTACACACTCAGCTAACAAAGAGACTTAGAGTTACAGGCTTACCACGGGCTTTTAAACACAATGTTTACTGTACCGATGTTACTAAAACAGATCTTTTGCTATGACAATTTTTTGCAATATCAGTATTAAGGCTATTTTCTTGTTTTCTTTATTCTATGGACACATTTTGTGTATATTAATAAAATTATAAATTGAATGTATGGATGATATATGCATAATTGACCACTGGCACAGGAACACAAATATATAATCGTTTTCATTTATTCATTGTATATTATTTTAAAAATTGCACATAGGCAGCTGAGGGAATATTTAAATGTTAAATAACCATAGCACAAAAAGAGAGAAGTAAAGAAAAACAGATCCATCCCACATACAGTGGGCAAAATAAGTATTTAGTCAGTCACCAATTGCGCAAGTTCTCCCACTTAAAAAGATGAGAGAGGCCGGTAATTGACATCATAGGTAGACCTCAACTATGAGAGACAAAATGTGTACTGTAAAAACTGTACTTTCTACCGGAAACCAGCGCCCCCTGAGGGACTGAATCAGGTGCAGCAAGGGAGTAGACAAGACCCAGGACACATCACCACGCACCACTGGACACACACACACACACATTCATGCACAGACACTCACACAACTGGGACAAGGGAAGATACACATGGAGACGGCAGTCAGCTGCTATCTGAACTTTGTTGTTTGCATGATGAAGTTTGAAATCTTGTTCAATCACCTGTCCAACATAAAACACCTTAACTGTTTTGTTTAATTTTTCATATATGCATTACAAACAAATGTGAACAATGGATTTTAGTTCATTAAATTCACTAAATTGTGAAATCTCATGCCTTTCTCTTTAATGTATTTGCTATTGTCACTCTATATTGTCTTATTTAAATGCACTATAAGGTGTCTAAAAAGTAAGGAAACTTACTCATATAAACTCATACAATTAAACAAATATTATGGCTCTCATTTCTGATTAACTTTCACCAAAACTAAATGCTAGCACAAGCAACAACAATCCTTTTTTTGTTGTTGTCTTTAAGATGAACAACACTTTTCACAGAGCATATTAATTTTAGATTTGTGTCTTTATATTTTCTTACTTTTGTGACACCCTGTATATTCAAGCTTCAAGTCACTTTTGCCTAAAATACCTTCAAGGTAAAACAATGTAAAAATCATCAACTCACTAGGAGAAAAGTGATCAAAGGTATTTGTGTACAGTCACAGTTTTAGCCACGTGTGTTGGAGACATTGAGCCGCCGTGGGCCTGCGTTCTGGTAGGAAGTCCAGCATCTGGAGTAGGAAGTCAGAGAAGAGTGATGCCTCTTGAAGAAGGAAGTGATATTTCTCCACCAAGACTTCATACAGGCCCCATGAATGAAGGACAGGAATTCTCCGGAGGTCTCCTTTGAAAAAAAAAAAAGACTATTTTGAAGATTCTTGAATAAAGAAATAAAGAAGTAAATGCTGCAATAACTATAAGAAAATAAAAATGATTTAAATTATTAATTTGTTTATTTTATGTGCACCTTTGTAGTCAAAGTACTCGGATGAATATCTACCAGACAGTGACACTGATGCTGGAATCTTCCCCAAAAGCTCAATAATATGTGCAAGGTGATCTAAAAGGCAGATAAGAGAGAGTATGAACACCAAAACAGGCCTCTGTTTATATACCCTGTATCGTCCATTTTTAAAACAATACAGGTATACCTTCTTCCAAAGAAAAATTCTTCCCAGCTTTTGGCTCAAATAAAGAGTCACCAGTTGCAAGTTCAAAGGCCTATTGGAAGACAGAGAGTCTTAGTTAATCTAGATGTTAACTGTTGGTCATCAGCGATTAGCAGCCAAACCGAAGGGCCCTCATATCTATAATTGTTCAGATGAGAGGCAAACATAGCATTTTGAGTGTATGACAGAGATAGGCTTAGCACCATGAACTCAAGAACTCCATGCATGAGGTCAATTCGATTCATGAGGTCTTGCGCAATTTAGAGAGTACTTTTTAGTAACAGTGATAATAACAGAAACAATAATAATAGTTTGTTTACTGTGCCTTTCTCACATGCAGTACAATAGCACAACGCATGTAAACATGTCTTCTAGCTACTGACCTAATATTGGCAGAAAAAAAGGTGGAATCAAAAACAAAACCAAGACTGTGAACACTAGATGAGCCAGTAAATGCCAGTAAAACATTCAGGAACAACAGAAATGATGGTCTAGTAGTACTAACAAGTAAGATTTTATTTTATTTAAGATACATATCTAAAATACACGATACTGTCTGTATTTAAGATACATACAGTATCTACATAAAATACACATTTTATTTAAGATACAAGATATGTATCTTATCTACATATCTACATTATCTGGAAGTGCTGGTTGGGGATAGGGAAACCTGGGCCTCCTTGTGACCCAGACCTGGATAAGCAGATGTTAATGGAAAGTTAGATGGCATTGGAGGCTTACCATGCAGGCTACACTCCAAATGTCAGCAGGAGGGCCATAATCAGAGCCCAGCAGAACTTCTAGCGAGCGATACTGCTGCGTCTGGATCTCTTCACAGAAATGTTGATACTGGAAGAAATGCAGACACGTCCTTTAATTACACTGTCTATGACAATGGCCCTCTTCTTCTTAGTGTCATGGGCTACTTGAAGTATATTTGAACTCACCACCCAGCAGGAGCTGCCCAGGTCTGCAATTTTTACTGAAATGTTGTCTGGATTTATAAAATGTGAGAGAAAAGAAAAGATCATAGTTTATTTATCCAATGATGAGAACTTTATGAAAGCCATTTTTCTCTTTGCTGCCTAGGAACTCTGAAATGCTCTGAAACTCTATGAAAAGTGGTAGATACATGAACCTACCATGCCTTGCTGTGACGTCTGCTGTGCAAGTTGATGGCTGCTGACCCAGGCAGAGCAGAATGTTCTCAGGCTTAATATCTGTGTGGATGATCTTACAGTGGGTGTGCAGATAATCGAGACCCTCAAGAACCTGGGAAAGAAGTGGGCCACAGCTCACAAAACCACCACAGCTGCGCATTATAAGTTATGTAGCTTCTTTCTCATTGGCCGAACTGCCATGAAACAGTTGCTAAAAGTACACAGTGCTTGTCCAGTATCCAGGACTCACCTGAGCAATGAGGTGTCTGACGCAGACGAGCGAGAGACCCGGTTTCCCAAAACACGCCTGCCAACAGCGCAGGTCTGGCCCCAGCAGCTCCAGCACCAGACACATGTCTGTATGGCTAGGTTAAGCCTCAGAAAAATCCCTACTACTGAGGTCTATATAATAGCTACATTTGTACTACAATTCTTGTATGATAGTGTTATGTCTGGCCCCGCCCACCCATGTCAATCATGTCTTTGTTTTTGTTCACCATGTGCTTTGTTGTTTGGATTCTTTTATCACACCTCGTACTTTAGTTCTCCATCCCTCGTTATTGTACTCACCTGTGTGTGTAGGTACGTGTTTCCTAGCCGCCATTTGTTTTCTACATCCCCCGTTTATGTTTTGCATGTGGTCTGTTTTGTTGTGTTTATCTTTTGTAGTCTTTCATTGTGTTTTTTTCATATCTTTTGGTGTTATTCGTATTGGTAAACTGACCCAGAACTGTTGAGACTCTGATTTTGGGTTAGCTCCAAATAAAACTTGCTTTTCTCAGTGTTTGAACACTTGTCACACTAAGATTTTATATATTCCATCTTAGGTGAGGAATTTTACATTGGTATTACCCTTAATACAATAAATGTCTGATGTGTTTATTGGAAATGTAGTAATGAGGACCTCTAAATAAAGCTAAAGCTGACTAAAGCCGATATGAACAAATGCCCATTTTATATGGGTATTAAACATGACTCGTTGGTTCTAAAAGGATACAAATGCCATTAACACCAGCTATCTTAAACTCATCCAGCAGCTGCACAATACGGCCTCTCAGAGGGTGGCGGGCTATGGGACCACTGGCCTGGGGGATGAAGAAAAGTCAGGTGGGGCTGAGAGAGAGAGAGAGAGAGAGAGAGAGAGAGAGAGAGAGAGAGAGAGAGAGAGAGAGAGAGAGAGAGAGAGAGAGAGACTCACACAGCGAAGCAGTGTTAGCTCATCTTGGCCAGCCTGTGTGAAGCCAGATCCACTCTTCAGGACTTTAACTGCTACATGCTTGCCTGACCTAACACACACACAACACACACACAACACAACACATACACACACACAACACAACACACAACACAACACACACACACACACAACACACACACACACACACACACACACACACACACACACACACACACACACACACACACACACACACACACACACAAAAAACCCACAAAACCTTAAATGTACATACATGTATGATACAAATGTACAGTCAATTTGAATATGTAGCTTTATACCATTAAAAATACATACCTGAGGTCCATACAGAGCCACACTGTAGCAAAGTAGCCCCAGCCCAGCTTGGACAGGACTTTGTACCTTTTGTTAAAAACATCCCCCACTTGGACAGGGTGGTAGCCTCCTATAGTTCAAACAGACACTACAGTCAACCAGACCTGGTGTTGCAACTACTTATTCATACAGTAGGCAACCCACATGACACTGGTGCTTATCGTCACTGTCATGTCCAGCAGGGTGCGGCTGTATTAAGTATAACAAAGGTGCAGACCATAGCAGTACTCTCTCGAATCCTCATGATCCTCTTTATTATCAGGCTTCAGATGTTCAAAGCAACTCAGCTCATTAAAGTTAGGAAGTCTTTCAATATGAGACCTGTTTGTCACACACACACACACACACACACACACACACACACACACACACACACACACACACACACACACACACACACACACACACACACACACAACACAAACACAAACACACACACACACACACACATTACTACATTATGAATTTCATCAATGTACAATAATAAATAACTATTAACTATTATTAATGGAGCATAATTTTTTGGAGCCCTACAATGTTCCTGTGAGGATGCACTACAGATATTATAGACAAACATTCCTCCCCACCCACCAAATGCAGTGGTGCAAATGAATCTAATTAGATTCTTATGTACCAGACAGCTAAAGATCTTGTCCCAGAAATCTCTCATAGACCACCCGGCACGTACGACAAAAAGTTCTCAAAATCACTTCTGAGTAATACACCATAGTTCATTTTGAGATCTCTTAACCCCAGATTAGCTTCACATGCTTATATGTATTTTCAATTCAGTCTAAGATATCGTCTCCACGCGTTTGACTCAGGAAGCATTTTACATTATTGTTCCAGATTAACAATTCAGATAAACAACTAATCATATAATTACCAACAACACAGAAGTGCCCCATTCATTTTGCAAAGGAAATCAATATCTGTTTAGTCTGATTTTTCATCCCATGACACCATCCCACTAGTTTGTTGACACGCTCGATCACACATTTGCTGTAGAAACCTGAACAAATTTCACGTCAATGGACACAGATTGTAAAGGAAATAACAACATCAAAACATCATTGTCCAGTTTTATGACATTAACACTCACCTGCTTTTTGTGCAGATATTTTTTGTGGAGATATTTTAACCACATCCAAAGTTATGGGCAAAAGCCACCGTGGAGGTCTGGGTGGAGGATGGTGACTTACTTTGTTTTTTGGATCTGGGCGGAGGAGCACTGGCTTCTGCTGCTGCCCTGCATGGTGGAGGAGGCTCTGGTTTCTAACACAGACCTGCTGTACACTGTGGGTCAGCTAATGGGAAAACCCTTGCTGTCTTTAACTCATTCTTACATTAATCCCCCCCCCCACACACACACACACACACACTCACACGTGCAGCTGGGGGATATTCTGAGAAAAAGACAGGTGGCCGCTGCAGCCTCCTCTGGACGTTAATAGTACTTAATACTGATAAGCCCTTGTCCAATAAAACAAAACCAGACTAAGTGTAAGTACTGCTCATGTTATTGTTTTCTGTTCATAATGGCAGGTTAAACATTAAAACATGGCAGCTGGTTGAAGGCTGATGCTACATTCACACCTAACCAGAATTAAAACTGGCCGAGGAGGTAAACACTATGATATTATAAGTTAAACTGGCAAAAGTACATTTTTCACTCTAGCCAAAGATCTCTATTGGGCCTTTAATGGTTTCAAAAGTTGTCATAAATGAGTTCAAGGCCTGTAAAAAGAAACCACAGCAATTTATAACCCATGCTGTCTCCTGAAGAGTTTGGCATGCCAATGACGACCAATAGGAAATGATCTGAGGCTTTGGCTCCTGTCCCGACCCCATGTGGCAGCTTGGAGATGAGAGACCGGGTGAAGCTCCCTCCCCCGTCAGCTGGAGCGGAGAGACAGCTTGACAGAACAGATCACCCTGCGGCTAACGTGAGCCTGTTAACACTCTCCCCTCAGAGACTGGGCTCTAGCAGTTTGAAGCTCAGCAGAGCAGGACCTGACTCTTACTAGAAAGCAGCCGGGGGTGAGACCAGAAGGAGATATGTGTCAGGTTTCATGTCTAATAGTTACATGGGCAATGAAGAATTGTTCCCTTGGCCATGTACTTCCTTGTGGCATAAGAACTGGGTCTACCAGTACGACATTAGAGCCAAGATTGGGTTAACAATGCACATGAAGAAGAAGAGAGATTGTTTTAGGTGATATTTCCTGAAGAGAGCAAAAATCAAATAATTAGTATTGTAAAGTCATATTGAACCATATAATTTATTTATAAAAACATTCCATAACAAGTTGGCTTTTTAAAATGATGTTAGCATTATTTTATATCATAAGCCAATGGATGCAATCAGTGCTGGTATCAAGAAAGAATACATCTAATCAACAAAGCCGGTTCTGCTGAGCTGTGGTGTCACATGGCCTCTTCTTGGCAAAACTGTGAAGCTGTGCAATTGTGATGCTGGAAGGGAATTATCAGCATTACCGTCACGCACCAGAACTGGTGACGGACCCAACAACACATGCAAGTGCACTTCATGACATTTGGGTCTCCAAAAGAACTTTTCTGAAAATACTGAAATTGTAGTTAATGTTGTTTTTTTTAACAGCTTCAAATGGTTTTTTTTTTTTTTGACCTGCAAGGTGAGGGTTTGTTGTTCTGTCCTTGGGTGGAAAAGCCGTCTATCCAAAGCTACACTGGCTGCTGCTGGAGTTATAGCCTGATGTGTTGCCAATGGTCTGTATCGCCGAAATACCTGTCAACACAGGACTTGTTGAATATAAATCGTAGCTGCACGCACATTTGTTCCAAAGGCATTTGTATCTCTAAATATAGCAAATAATCAAGCACACTTGTGAACGCCAAGGGCCTGGGGCGGCAGTTTAAGTGAATAGGATCTGGGCCTGCCTCTCTAGATGTGACACTGTCCCCTAAAATAAAGTGTCCCTCACTTGCATCACCACCACGGTCCCAGGGCGTCTCATTTCAGTTATGGTACTTCAGTGCCGTTCGCACGGTTAACATGGAAGCGAACGCCACATTGTTTTGGCCTCTTAAAGATTGTAAATCCTTTTTTATTAATTTTAAAAGAGTTACTTATTAGTAATGAAGCTTGTCTTTTGTTTCCAAAGTGGCCAGAACATAGATTAAAAACTATAAACTAAGCAGAACTCAATTGTTGCACAGAGTGCAGGTGTTGTTGTCTATATAAACACAGGTGCTGATCAGCACCAGAGACACCTTTGACATACAGTGACTGCAAGATTTCTTACTCCTCTGAAGACAGTCTTGGCGAGTCATTATGAGGAAAGGCCTCACACTGTAACTGACTGGTCTTTTATTAGACCTCTCTCATACAGTACTGGGGCATATATGCTGATACACAACATCCCACACTGGTCTGTCGGAGCTGATTTTAGCCGCGACGGACAAGCTTGTCTCGGTTCAGCTGGCGCGCTGACTGACAAGGTACTTTATCCCTTTCTATGTGGTGAGGCCATTCTGTAGATCCCTTACACGGTAAATACAGATTCTAGTCTGAGCGGTAGCAAAAATACAGTAAGAATGTAATGCATGTACAAAGATATAAAGATTTCGAACTTCAAAATGAAACAGAATTTACATTAAATTAATCAATAGTTAGCTCCTAGTATTTAGTCATAGCTCTGTGATGAAAATGCAGACAAGTTTATAACCCTAGACTCCTGATCAACCAGACACATGGGCTTTCATAACTGGTAAGGTTACTTTTCTGAAAATTTTATTACAGGACATCTTACACAAACGTACCACTGCTCCACATCAGGAAGCGTACATCTGATTACAACTATGTACAAAAGAAAAGCTCAGGTAAAAATGACCATGTTAACATGACACAATGAACACAGAAGAGGAGAACAAAATACCTCCAAAGCATTATTTACACAACATTTTTCATCACCACACATACAAAAAAAATAAGACTTGTTTCTTTGTTAATGTCTGCATTCGGTAAACTAAAACTATCGTTGGGGGAATCAAAGCCATTAAAAACGGCATCGAAAATAATTTGTGGGAATTTGGTCTTCACATAAATCCACTCTTAGCAGCCAATTAAACTCCAAATAAATAAATAAATACATAAAACCCAGGAGCATTCGTAAAGAAACCATTAAGCAGTGTAACTGGGGGCCCACAGTGGCTTGCATTACCCATTAACGCACCCTATGCATTCGAACAAAAGAACTTTCTTTTTAATGAGGAGGCACATCCATAAAGCATCGTAAGACAACATGAACAGGATGTGCAAGCCGACACGATCTGATCAGAATTTTACGTAAAGCTCACTCTGGCAAACCTAATGTGTGGCGCTTTACAGGGATACTGGGATTTACAACACGGTCACTGGTGATCGCTTCTCCGACACGAAAACAAGACGAGTTCAAAATGCTCTAACTGACCAGTGGCTCTGCTAGAAATGGAAGGTACGGGGGAGATGATTGGTGGTGGCCCTGCCCACAGTAAGGGCCCCAAAGCAGTAGTATTACCACATTGTTAGGTGTTTAAACTAGGCTAGTCATTAAGAATTTGTCATTGTCAACAGTGCATTGCATACATTATAACTGCACATTGTTAGAACATTAAAGCAATAATTAGAAGTTACAGAAAAACCCACATCACTACAATCAATATAAACAAATAAATTAAGAAGGAATGAAAATGACTGATGGAGCCTGGCTGATAAGGATTCCTCTTGTAATTCTGGAATATGAAGCTTATTCACTTGACTGATTGCTGATGTGTGTAGGACATGGTGAGTACGTAGCCAGTGTTGTGTATGAACGTGTTCAAATTTTCTGTGAATTCTGAACTTGAACCATTCAGTTAAAGAACAACAAACATGAACTCTTGCGAGAGTGAACGCTGCTCACGTTTGATGAGTTTTACTGCACGCCGCATGACTCTTGCGTAAACACAGCCCACGTACGTTGCTAGTGTCCAGGACTAGAAAATAGGACAGCGATGTACTTCTGAACAGGCATAAGGAGCAGGGGTGAAGTGGTATGGCAGTATATTGTATCGGTGGACAGTCTTCAGTAATGATGAACAAATTAACAGCAGAAAAGCTGACACCCAATGTGTTAGTTTAGCCTTAATGGTGTTATTGCAACAATCTGGCAAAACAGTGCCATTTCAAGTGGGGCTCAGGTTACTGGTTTGTGTGTAGTGCTTAGTATGATGGCATGACAATGTCTTGTAGCTCTGTTGAGGGTCCATTAAACCATTAGTACTTCAAAACAAAAAAGTAAAAAAAAAATTAAAGGATTATTAAAAAATCCCCCTTTCAAGTCCTTTCAATTCCTTGATATATCTTCGGTGAAGAGTACATACAAACATTACAAAAGTAAAAAAAAAAGCTATTCCAGACGTGTTTTAGACCGCTTCTTTCCACGACTGCATGCAGTCAATGCCTGAAATTTTAATTTCGCATAGCTGATGTTATTTTAGTTTCTAGATGAGATTATATTTGCTGCAAAGATTTTGAGGAATAATGGTTTTCAAGCTTGACAGAGAACAGCAAAGCACTAGGATATATAATCCTGAATGTCAGGCTGTGTGAGATCAAGCCAGCAGATGGAGCAGAGGTCTCCAGAGACAAATCCTGTGATGCCACTCACATCGGCATACATTTTTAAAAAAGCAGTTAAGAAAGAGCTAATGCCGCCCTTCGCACAGCAGATGAACAAGCGTCCAGCTGCCCAACGCAAAGCAAAGAGATATTGAAAAATAATTAGCATAAAGTCTTCTCGGACACCAATGAAGACAGTGAACATCTGGCGAAAGTTCAGTGGAGATCCAGACAAGCCTGTTAGCATCTTGAAGAAGAACCATGAAATGGACTTTGCTTGGGAACTGACCAAGAATAATCCAGCTGCAAGAATAATCCAGCTGCATCTACTTATAGACTTCCTTTATAGTCTTGACTTTGTTGGACCGGTGACTGCGCTGAGATTCACTGTTCCAGGGAATAACCTCCTTATAGGATACACCTGCCTACATGTGCGTACTTACAGCAAGGACTTGCTAAAAAAGCAGAAGTCTCACTCTGTGTGAAGGCGTGGCCCTATCTTAGCTCCGCCTCCATCCTCACCCATGCTCATTTTCAAGGCTCTTGAAGTCCATCAGAGTCTGAATGTCAGAGGTCAGTAACTTTATTCTCCACAGCTGCTGCTATCTGCTGGAGTCTGTAACCCAGCTGCATCTTCTGAGCTGTGGGATCCTCCTCTAGAGCTGTGATGATCTGGTGGAGGAAGACGGACAGGCACAAAGAAGAAGAGCAAAGAGCAGGTAAAGGAAAGCCAGAAGTCAGTGAATGCAAGTGATGAAAGATATGACAAAACCAGCAGGATATTTCCTCACCTGATCGTAATATTTGTTGATGTACTTGTATAGCTCATGCAAGGCCACAAGGTGGTTCACCTCACTGGAGTAATTCTGCAACATGTAGCCAGAGGACAATGTTACAATAACCGATTATTTATTTAGGGTTGACAAGGAAGAAAAATAAAAGCTAGGGGGATTAGAGAGATTGTAATGAAGATGAAAGATAAAATCACCCACCCTGGACAGCTCTGCCAGAGCGGAGTTCATCTCTTGGTCACTGGCAGAGATGGTCTGCCTTATGTCTGCATAATATCTGCATCGACACAAGAACGGCACCAATCAGATTGCAGAAAGGCCTTACATGAGCTGAAGCAGAAGCACATGGAAGAGTACTCACTTCTCCACCATCTGTTTGTAGCGTGGGATGTCTCGAGCATACAACAGCTTGTTGATAGGCGAGTCCTGATTTGAGCAATGCACAAATGAGAATGTGAAACCACACTCACTACTGGCCCGTTCTATGCATTTCTGAATGGTTAGCTTAGCGTAGCATATTCTATCCTTTCTTGTCTTTTCTCGATTGACTCACCCTGCCCAGCTTGTGGTCAGCAATGGTGCAGGAGTCCATGAAGGTCTGGGCGATAACAGATAGTACTGCATCCACATTGTCCGAAGCCTGAACATCAAAGATGAATTGTGGGTTCTTCAGAATATTTATCCAGAACCTCAATGGCAAACTGTAAAACAACAAGTTATGCAATAAGGTTCAGTGTTTTGTATTAGCCTGTGAAAGGGTTATTTTGCTTTTCTGCTAATAATTACTAATTACACAACTAATGATACAGTATGAAGTTTGTGAAGCAGTTGCCTGTTTGTCTTCCAGATATGGATAGTTTCTGGGTCAGTAATGTTGTGTAGTGCTGCCTGGTCGTCCAGGAGATCAAAGAAATATTTGACAGCCAGGGGAACTGGCCGACTGGTGCTGAGGATCACAGTGAACAAGTCATCCACAAACTTCTGCAGGGTTCCCTGGAACAAAGACGATGCAGCAGGAGATGATACATGTGTACGCGTACTACCTAGAGTACAGAAAGGATGCATCAACCTAGTTCATGTGTTCAGCTCGGAGGAAAAACTGGGCTAAGATTACTACGACGTTAATAGTGATGGATAAAAACGAGCGATAGCTAGGTTGTGTATGGATAAGTGTGTGTGTGAGTTTCTACCTTCATTGACAGCAGGCGTGTGAGGTAGATCTCGGGAATGGCCTTGGCTCGTTCGCGTTCTCGCTCTCTCAGACTACCGCGGCGGTGTTTGGAGGTCTCGGGCTCCTCACTGGCTTTCACCAGATGCCACAACCTCATCCCTCCTTCCTCTCCATCCTCCAGCATGGGAGTCTCTGAGAGACATAGCAATAGAAACATGCAGACAACGCCTCAGACACGCGGTTCTGTTCCGCTAATAGATGGAGTAGTTGTGGTGTTCTACCCGGACACGCAGTAGGATGCTGTGAGACTCACTTTCTCCTGGTATGTAGTCATGACTGTCATGGTGGACCTGTTTGGACTGCCGAGACACCAGTGTCACCGTGGCACCATCTGGAACCTGCACAGTGTGGATATGAGCCGCAGTAAGAAAACTGTGGCGACCGCAACACGATGTAGACCGCAGAACTATATATATTGTCTCAGAATTGACATGTGACCTTATAGTGTTGCAAGGTGTTGAGGCGCTTCCACGAGCCCTGAACCACCGAGGTCAGGTCTTCATCAGACAAGATCAGGTGACCCGCCATTCCAGCTCGCCACTCTACATCAGCGAAGGAAAAAATTGCTATAATTTAAGCCATTCCCTTTCTTGAAAGGGGTCTTAAAAATGTCTTAAATTAACACCACAATTAATAGCCATGAAAACTTTGAAACACACATGAAACAAACACGTCACATTTCACGCAGATTCAATCACATCAAGGAACTCAACGGCGCCACCTAGTGACGGATCGCGACACTTATGGGCTCAATCACCAGAGTACACCTGTCTCACTTTAGCCACGCCCCACTCACCTTCATATACTCCAGCCAGTCACAACCTCACTATGAAGCATTGTAGGCCATGTCCTTTAGTGTTTCTGCCTGACTGTCCTTCTGTGCACCAACCTCTGCTTCTCCCCTAGACCACGTCTTGCCATTAGGATTGGAGTCCAGATCTGATCCCTGCCTGTCCTGGATTCTCTCCAGTCGCTCTCTCTCTCTGCTACGACTATCACCAGAGTTTCTGCACCGAGTTCTCTGCAAATAAAACCCGCTCTCTGCATTTGGATCCTATTGTGTTTCCTTGCAACATTACATCTATCTACTTGGCCCACTGTTATTCTCTTTGTATATGGTGCTACAGGGTCAGTTTATTAAGTATATATCTGTAGCGCCAGATGATGTTACATAGATTTACTGTAGATAAATTGGGAATCTGTTCTGCATTGATATCTGGATTAATAGAATTTATTTTTGCTTAATGAATACAAGACAAAAATAATTGTAAAAGATAGTGAAGCAGTATATAAATGTGTATGACTTGAAAATGTAAAGACTTGGAAATCTGGCTCTACAGACAAAAAATGAAGTTAACTTTAACTCTGGTTTAACTTTTAAACCACACATTAAATACTTTATCAAACTGCATTCCATCATTTAAGGAACACAGCACAAGTCACACAAGTGTATCTCTGACAGCAAGATACTAAGAAATGGGTCCATGTTGTAGTGAAGGTAGACTACAAATTAATGAACTACAACTGATGAAACTGCTCAAAATCATACCAGGACAACCAACTGATGTAGGAGATTTAGGCGTAAAGGTGCCTTGGGAAGGGGTTGTTAGTGGTTGTTAGTCTGTGAGACATCTGAAGGAAGATGTCAGTACATAACCTTTTTTCTTTTAATCATTTATAGATTATTAATTTTCCCTGTAATTATAGAGACTCGACAGCTAGAAATAATGGACATCATGACATGCTGTTGGAATCTCTAACTTTGATTAACCATTAGCTACAATACCACTTTGTTTCAAGGCACAGTAAACCCAGCTACAGTACATAGTGACTGTTATGAATGAGCCTTTGTGTTCATGGGAGTGACTCTGATTCTTCTCTTACCCAAATGCACTGAGTCTGTGGAGGGTCTCTGAGAGTAAGATGTGCCTTTCCACGTCTGCTCCAGGATCTTTTCCTTCACCTGTGTGATGGTGTCACAGTCCAGGACCTTGGTAGGAACTGTTTGAGACTCATTAGCGCCCCCACTGGTCACTAGGACATTTAGTGTCTGCAGATCAAATCAAATACATATAATCAAAACATATACATATATTTGGAATACATTTGGAAATTCTAATTGAAACTTTTCATTGAAAAGACTTTTCCTGTCATTTAAAGTGACATTTAGATGCCATTTGCAATGAAGCCATGGCCTTGAATTCTCTCTGACGAGAGACACGCGGCAATAGACGCACGAAAGCGTTTGGCACCGCGTCCTTTACAGAGCGTGGACATCCCTCACCAGTGTGTGATATTCCACGTCCTCACGCAGTAGCCGGCTGTCGTTGAGCGTGTATTTGGCCTTTCCCGACACAGCGTCTACAGGGCCTTTGTCCACCTGGTGCTTTATGGCTCGGAACAGCATGTAGAGAGATTCACCTGCCGAGTCCTGCGTTGCAGACAAAACATACGGACAGGGCTGAGTACGAATTCACACAGACTATTATTACGATGGTGCAGAGAATCAAAATGTCCCCCTCCGACCTAATTGTGCTGCGTTTCCCTGTTTACTGGGAACATGTGATACAATCTGTTGCGCTGCTTTGCGTGGCGTTAAAACCTTCCTGGCTCACGTGAATAAACACGTGACCACACGTGTGGTCGTTGTTTCATTTGGTTCTAGACCTCCACCACTGCACTACGCCCACCCCCAGACCCCACCCCCACCTCCACCCCCACCCCCAGACCCCACCCCCAACTAGTAGCTAGTGAGTGCAGTCGTCATTAGCGTATGAAATCAACCCTTTTGTTATGGTGTGTTGCCAGAAGAATTTAGGGCAAAGATGTTAGAATCTTTAGTGATCCCATTAGTAACTAAAGCTGCTGGTTTTGGTTGTGGACATGAATTGCACATTAAGAAGGATTTGGGCTCACTCGGAGGAAAGAGTAGAGGCAGATACTCATCCAGTTGGTCAACAGCTTCTCCACTACCGACTCGGTCCTGCAACAGCAGAGGAGATGAAATGAGATGGAGGTTTGGCTGAGTGTTGAGGACCAAATTCGCTGAATGATTGATTGTTCCAGAGATTGACTCAGAAAAAAAAGGACACAATCTGCAGTTCAATCCATGCTAGCTTGTACAATGAACGAATAGCAATTGGAGATGGTTCATTTGTAACAATAGCTTTGAATCACTGTGAGCCATATTGTCACTACAAGCGTGTTTGTTAATGGCACTATCGTTGTGCTGGTTGAGAGTTGACCTGCGCAGCATAAGCTTGGGGTTCTTGCTGGTGTACTGCTCCACCAGGTGACCCAGCAGGGTTTTCAGGATGTCGGTGAAATACTCCAGTTTCCCATGTAGCGCCACCGTGAGGAGGGAGGCCACGTAGGCACGATCCCGTGGAGAAAACGTCCTCTGGCCCTCCAGAGTGTGGATGAACTGCAAATAAAGGTCAAGATCATTCAGTTGCTGTCTGCTACATGTGGGGGAAATAAGCCTTTACCTCTCATATCAACTCACAAGAAAGCCTCGCACGGTGCTTGAGCAGACTGTATGTGTGTTTACCTTGGTGAGGAAAAGCTTGCTGTTAAGCAAGTTGGAGAGCTGAACGAGTCCCTGCTCTACTGTTGCACGGCGACCGGCGGGCACGTCCAAGTCTCGTCTCAGTGGCGACCCCCGGTGGCCAGGAAAGAAAATCCTGTCTGCGTAGCTGCGGTAGTCCAGGAATGGCATCCACGAACCCACCAGGTCACTAGACATGTCCATCATCTCGGTCATCAAATCTACAACAGGACACAGAGCTATAAAATGGCTTCTGTGATCTTTTAAGGGATAAAAGTAGCGAGTACTTGTCAGAGTAGCATACCTGTGAACTCCTTCTTGCATCGATCTCGCACGCTGGTCTCCAGGTTCTCCAGCTGAATCTGAACTTTCTTATAGTCCCTCAAGGCCTGTTTGCTCTTCCTCCTGTCCATCATACACGCCACACACAGAAACGTACGTACAGGCAACTTTCACCAGTGATAAGTGACCGGAGGGAGAACGGCCATGTTGATTGGAAATGTACATTGTACCTGTAAACGAGCACGATGACCAGCACGATGAGAGCCACGACCGACGCGCCGACCCCCACGCCCACCTGAGCTTCCAGAGGGAACATGGGTTGGCCATGGGTGTCATACTGCACTCTGCCCAGGGAGAAGTTCAGATTCCCCATCCGTACCTACACACACACACACACACACACACACACACACACACACACACACACACACACACACACGGCACATACTTAACATCTGGAACATAACCTGAAGGATTTTTGATCATACTAGTACCATATTGGCCTAAATGACCAGTTGCAGGTTCATGGGGGATACAGTGTGATTTAACTGAGTCTAACTGCATCTATTTCAGTGGACATTCCAACGAATGAAGAAAAACCAGTTCAGGGACTCCAGAGACTCACTGTGAACTGGGGCAGAGGATCCACGCCTTCCCGCTTCTTGCTGGCGGACACAGAGGGCTGCTGGGAAGGGGGCTCACAGTAAAGGTGGTGCCTCGTGAGGGTCTTCACGGCACACACCCCGTCTCCTATCCGGGCCAACACCTCCTCCTTAAAAATGGCCAAGTCCAAATTCTCCCCCTACATCAACAACAAAATATTCACCTCTATCTCAGTAAAAAAAAAGTAAAGAAATATTTGTATATTTTTAGCTTTTCAAATGCCATGAAACGTTGAACAATCTCCAAGAGTGATAACACCTAATGTCAAAGCAATATTGTGTTATCAGCAGTGTAATATGTCATATTGTGGTGTGTTATGATGGAAAGCTGTGCGTTACCTCCACGGCTATGATACTGCCGGGTTTGTGGCGATAGGGCTTGCTTGGGTCGCCTCTGTTGAGCGAGTGGAGGATGGGGTTCGGCTCATAGACGAACGGCCGGCCGCCGACTTTCTCGAAGTCGAAGCGGAGGTTGTCCAGCAGGAAGTGGACGGTGACGGTAGCGTGGCGAGCCTCAGGGCCCAGCGTGGGCGTGGGACATAGGAGCAGGCTGGACGTGTTGATGATGCAGCGCTCCTCTGTCTGTAATACACACCGGAAACCCTTCAAATACGCCGCACTCATGTGCATATGTGGACCATACTGTAGTCCATATGTATGCATGTACACACACACACACACACACACACACACACACACACACACACACAAACACCAGTGTGTGCGGACTCCTTCAGACTACCTGCGTGATATCACAGAAGCTCTCTTCAGGACAGCCGGTTTCTGGGACTATCCGCCGCTGCCTTTTGAGAGGCCGGATCCTGTCCTCTCTCCCCGAGCGTGCCTCGCTCTTCCTCTTCCTCCTCTTCCTCCCGTGGAAGGGCGGTTCCAGGGGACTCAGGGTTACACGGATGCGGGGTTCTTGGACGACGTCCAAGTTCTGACCGTAAACTCGAATCATGCGACCCCCACTGAGTGATGAGAGATGGAACTTAAAAGTCCAGTTTGGGCTCATGCAGGGAGGAATATTCACACTGATTATTCTGTAGATGCAGTGGACACTTTATTAGTGACTAACCCCTTCTGTCTGGAGAACAGCCTCATCTGGCCACAGTATAGATTCAAATGAAAGTGATTCAAACATTATACTTCAGTCCTGCAGTGTTAAGTCAGTTTAATTTCCTGCACACCACTGCTGTAAAGATGTTTTACACATTTTGGGCCCTTTGTTTAGGTCTGCAAGTTTAATATATACTTGCCAAGGTATTGGGTACCTATTGCTGAGTGTGTAGGCTACCGATCCTGTATCGGTTAATTCTGTGTACTCACGAGTCAATATCTAGATGATTTGTGTAAGAAAAAAAAATCTGCATTTGTAAGTCTTTGAACAAACAGTACAAGTGCATTGTTGGTATCAATGTATATTGAAAGTGTCCAAAAAATGTTCTCTTTGGTTACAATCCAGATACTTATACACGAGACCAATAAGTGCTGATTTTTTGGGAATATAGGACTGCTGCTCTACTACAGCCTCAGCAAACAGCCTATCAGGTGAAGCCATGAAGTAAATAATCACTCTACATATTGCTGTAACATAATTCACTGTTCAGACTACCTAGCCAATGAGGAGTTGACAGACCAAGGTCAAAGGTCAAAGGTGCTGCTTTGTTTTGGCAAAGTAGGTTGTTTTTTTTTTTCGTGTTTCTTAGGGTTCTTGAAATAAGAACATACCTGAAGAAACTTTTCGAAGGAGTTGCATTGGTGATGTTGGGGTCTGGGGTGTAGTGATACACAGCTGCCTTTAGATGGCGCACTGCTCTTCCAAACATTACAGTAACTCCATGCTCTCCTGTTCTGTTACTACTGCCAGTCACACATTCAATCCGTTCATCTTCCCGGTTAGGAGAGCTGTAAACAACAAAACCATAACTCTTCATGGTCACATTCACTGTGGCAACTACACCTAACAGAAAGCAGGCACTAGCAACATTACAGACTGGACTGTTGCTAAAAATGATGAAAAAATAATATGACAAATAAGGTACAGACTTTATTTTTAATTATTAAAGCATGTTTAATTTATATATATTAATATCTGTTAAAATACATGTTAAAACAAGTAATAACAAGCGCTTTCTCTTCCCATTGTGCATGACCAGTAACGTTCAGCACTGAGCACCACTCTGTTCTTCTTCAGTTTCTCTGTGGGCTTAAACACATTCCGTTTACAAACACATGAACGTTTAAGTCCCGGATAAATCTCATTTTTTTAAAACAAGAAACACTTTAGATGTTCTTCTGAAAAAGGATAAGTAGCCAACGTTGCTTTCAGTCCAGTTTTGTAACTTTTATTTGTGCTAAAGTTTGCAAAGATATCTGAGATGTACCATGTGTAATTGTACATAACTCCAATAATCCAATATGTTATTAAGCCTACTGCTATATTAAAGCCTAGCGCTATTCAGAGCATGTTCTGAATAAACATAAAACACCCACATGGCTGCACTGTGAGCTTTAGACAGTTTGTGGAGATATATTTGTTTTTGAAGGCTTAAACAATCACTCCACTGGAATATATTTCAGCACAGAGGGTCTGGTGAGGAGTGGTTCTTAATGGGTTCTCAACTTTTCATTTTAATAATGTATAAGTAAATAGCAAACCTATCCTTTACTTCTCAATTAGGTAGTTGTAGAAAGGCGTTCTGGGTGAAATATTTAGTTTACACTTCAAGGAGCCTTGAACATCTTACTCACATGAGACAGGGAACCCCACCAATCAGAACTCTGATTTCACTAGTCTGGCCTGTCATCAGGCCCCGCCCCACAATGGTGAGTAAAGTCCCTCCTGACTTTGGACCTTTTAGTGGGGACATTCTCAGCAACACTGGGTCCTGAGAACATTCAAATACACACATCAAAACGAAGGTCTAGACCCAACTAGAACACAACAGTCTGGGGAAAGCGAGACAGTCGGATTCGGTATACAACACCAGCCTGGTTAATCTGTAAAGCAGTAATGCCATAAAGGGCCAGTCATTTGTGCACGGGGCTAAAGCTGCCAGGGTGGGACGAGGAGACGTTTACCTGGTAGCGGAAGTGCTGTGCAGACTGCCCGGTTCCTCCTCCTTTAACCTCCACAGACACCTGTCCTCTTCTCTCAGCTCCGCTTACCGTGGTCTCACACACGATGCTGGACACACAGTACGTGGACGTGACTCGACATTGTATTCACTTGCTGACCAAACAGCATTTGGGGCTACTAGACGTTAGGGGTTTACCTGGAGGAGATCTCGTATCGTCCAGGGATGACCGTGCAAGGCGTCCCGGCCACGGTGACGGAGTTCTGGATGTCCTCCGCCCTCTGTCCCAGGTTTGACCCAGAAATAGTTATCAGAGTCCCACCCTCTACTGGACCAGACAGAGGCTCTATCTACCACACAAGAACAACACTGTCAGGGAGACCTGGAGAATGTCTGGGAGAAGAATAACTGAACACACAGGAAGTTTGTAAACACACACACACACACCAGGTGTATGTGGGGTGCAGGGCAGGTGTGCTGGATGCGGGCGGTGCAGGAGTCGCGGTAGACGCAGTGGAAGTGCTCTCCCTCGCACCAGGCACACTCGTAGAGCGGCTCGGCCGTGTAGCAACGGCTGCAGTCGGTGCGACCCACCGAGCAGTTGTACAGCCTCACTGCGAAACACACACGCAGCTTAATACAAACACACAAGCTCAACCAACACTGAATATCGCCCTGGAAACACGCTCCGATTGACAAGAAGGTCTGAGCTGGGCTGGAACACACAATGGACGACAGGTGTTAGCTAATGGGGCGCTTTTAATTTACCGTACAAGTCGTGAGGACGGTCCATCTCGAACGAGCCTCGTGTCCTCACAGAGACTGTAGCATTGTATTCATCTACATCCGCAAAGTAGGAGTACTGAAACACACACACACACACACACACACACACACACACACACACAAATTTCAGTTCATTGCTTCTCTCAGTATCTTTTAGATACTTTCAAAACTGGGAGAATAGTTGAATATAAATTGAATGTAGTTGTATATAAGACATGTTTATTCAGTAAAAAGCCAGCAGTCTTTATGTGAGTAATATATGTGTTGGAGAGCTGCAGAAGACCTGGTGGAGCTGGCAGGTGACGTAGAAGATGGAGTCATCTGTCTCCACAAATGCTGCAACCACCACTGACCTGCCCTCAATGGCCAGAACGCACTCATAATCCAGCTCCACATCCTACACACACACACACACACACACACACACACACACACACACACACACACACACACACACACACACACACACACACACACACACACACACACACACACACACACACACACACACACACACACACACACACACAGCCTCTCTGAAGACAATGCTTCTGCATAATATCCAACAGCTAATAGCTGTAATGTTATGGCCAAAGCCAACTTGGTTAACTGGAATCACATTCTTCATTTGATGGTTAAATCATACTGGAAAGCTGGAAGTTAATGTGAATGATAATATAGATCCACTTTAACCTGGTAAATGTGAACTGTGCATGCAATTTTACATAATAGTTCAATTGAAAAAAATAATAAACTTAATTATACTTCCAATTCTTGCTAGCTACATTAGCTTCATAGCTCAAATGCAAAACTAATTGTCACAATGTCAGACACAAAAAAATCCGGACTGACAGCATTTAGGGTAAATGAAAATTTGTATAAATATAATTTTGTCCTGAATTATTTTGTTACAATATATAGACCCAGTTAGTCAGTTTTGCTCTGATGCAATAATTCAGAATTATTTTGAGACAGAATCTTATTGGTGTGAAATATCTGAAAAGCAGCTTTGCTTAAGGTTAATCAGCATGAGATGCAGTGTGTTATAACAGTTACATTGCACTGAAGTCTTTTAATTACTTCAGTTAGACTTGTATATCTATTGCCTTTTATAGTCCCTTTTTGGTGGACACTAGACTTCTAGACCTTTGTCAAACAGTTGAATAAAAAAATGTCCATTTCATTTTCGTTAATTTGCATTCATTTGTCTTTGAGGATAAATGACGTAAATGACGTAAACAGCGATGCTCTATGACCTCACGTTTGGAGTTCATGTCTTACCTGGTACAGATGTAGATTGCGTCCTACCAGAGTGATCTTCCTCTCCACGTTTATAGGTAGGAGGGAAGAACCTTGAACCCTTTCCACACAGGGACAAGCATAGGACCCCCCACTCACCAGTAAGTCTTCATCACCCTGCGTACAAACACGCACACAGGTTAATCCTGTAACCTTTCACGACTTAAAGCCCTGCTTTCAGGGACATAATCAATAAAAAATATATAAATAAAAAAACGTTTTATTTACATATGGCTGTCTGTTTCAAGCTGCTTCACACACAAAGCCTAATCACTGCGAGGGAAATTACTTTCGACTTGAAAAAACGTTCACAGTGATTGCTACAAATGGCTGATGGAGTTATGGAACAACATGAAGTTTGGGAGAGAGACCACGCCTGAAAATCCACCCCTCCTTCTATCCATGTACATTCCCACAGGATGGGAACCATGATGGAGAGGGAGTGGTTTTAGATTGGTAACATTGGAAAGCCCCCCCACTAAGGCTGCACAGGACTCTAGCCTAAAGTTCACTTGGGATTCCCACCCTCCTACAGTCTAGATGTCACCTCTGCTCCAATCCCTATCAAAAGCATGGTCTGTTTTTTTAGGTTGTTGGATGAAGAGCTTTCAAAGGGGACAAGAGAATATACTGTAGAAACGGAGAAAACATTTCTGAGATTAAGTGAACACACGCTTGACCATTTGATTTCTCTGGATGTGCCACAAACAACACGTCAATGTTAGTTCTTAAGATAGAGCCTCATTAGCTTAAGGTCATTTGTTTAACAATATGTATCCACACTACTGGACATTAGCATGTTGTTTTTATCATTATTGTTTAAATTGTTTTGGCTTGTGCAGTAAGCCAAAGGAACCGGACTCACCACGAGTAAAAAGTCGTCCGAGTCGGACTGGTAGTCCGTGTCGGGATCGCGAGGGAAATCGGCCGAGACGCGACCTGCCTCGCTGTCTCCGGACGGAGCAAAGTCCGAGGACGCTGGCAGCCCTGCCTCTAGGGCTGCCTCCCCCACGTCGGCCTCCCCAGACCCAAGAGTTACCACGGCGACAGAGGGGGAGGGGGGTAATTCGCCCGACGGCCCTGCCATGGCCACGCCCTCTGCGGGGGCAGCCGGGCTGGCAACCGTGATGGACTGTACGTCTGACTCTCTATGGGGCGGATCACCAGTGCCACCAGGAGGTGGTGTTGACAGTGAAGCTACACGTGCCTTCTCTCCATCTGCTATGCTGTCGTTAAGGAGAGCCCCCGCTGCTGTGACCGGAGCCTCCTGGGCTGAGGAAGGCGTGGTCTGCCGCAGGGTGGTGGGCGGGGTGCCGAGGGGGGGTGTGGTTTCGACAGCTGGGGGAAGGCCTGTGGTGGGCTCTGAAGTGCTGGGAGGTGCCACAGGAGGAGTGGTCACGGATATGGTCTCGCTTGTTATGGAGGATTTGGTTGGCGCCATGGTAGAATGTATAGGAGTGGCTGACATGAACTTATTAATGACATGGGTTGTTTGGGAAGTAGAGGTTGGTGGTTGGAACTTGTGGTCATACAGTCAGGATGAGGAGAGGGAGGGGACAATAGGAAAATGATGATGAAATTAGTGACAAATACGCAAACACAAACAAGGCATTATAGACAGACTGAAATTCTGAACCAGACAATTGATATTATAGACAAAATGTGGACAAGACAACACTGACACAGTAAAACACGCAAAAAATTAATGTGACTGCAGCTAGTCGTTTTTTAACAGCAAGCAAACACAAATTAGTAGAACTGTCCAACTCTGCCTCGGGCCTGATCTACTCCACTGAACTTTTAATACTGTTTGCAAAGTGATTTTGGAACCTTCAATAAAGTTCACAGACTGCCACCTTTACCACATCAGAGCTCACGTGAACTTACGTGCTGGTTGTATATGACCACTCCTTGGTCACACGTGCTCTTGTGTGTGCACGTGTGCTGATGGATGCACCAGTTACACCTCCAGCGACTGCTCACGCACCCCGTGCATCTGTGCCAGCAAGAGAGGCAACGAGAACAACACAAAAAGTTAATCGAGTGCAGAAAATAATTAGCGGTGTCCCTGCTAGTGATTCAAGGCAGCCGAAGAGCCATCCAGTCCGGTTTCACCAAGCCCGACCCGTACAGACTCAGCAGGCTTCACGTCGGGCAGATTCAAGAGCACGGCTTTCCGCGCTTCCGACCGCCCAGATTGAATGAACGTGAGCGGGATGAAAAGCCCTGGTGGGAGCTCTGGCTCCGGGGGAGGGGAGGAGGGCCAGACACGAGGCAGCTCGCTTTCAGGAGGAATGTAAGAGGCATCTGTCGCCGAGGCGATACTGGGCACATGCACACCCCCCCCAGGCCTAAAACTCCAGCAGTGTGTAAAGGCAGACACCTGTGTAGCAGATGCACATGGCCTCCATCTATGACAGAGCAAACGTTTCATCAGCTCCAGCAAGCTCAGCCCACAGGTGACAGGCCGTTCTGAACTGAACTGGCTGCTTTCACGGAGCTGGCAAAACGATTTCAGAGAGAAACGTTCGGGTGAGGGGGTCAGCGCGCGGCGAGTTCTTTAATAACATCCCCAGAAATACCAACGATAGGAAATCAAACAGAAGTGTGAAAGTAAGGGTAACCCATGCGCCGCTCGTGGTACACATGAGTTCCAGGCACAAGGCTTTCACTGGAAAGGATGGAAGTTCAGTGTGCTGCTCCTGTATGACTTAAATGCATTTGACCGCAGGTAACTGTAGTAATCAGAAGACGTTAGCGATATGCACAATGTCTATATGCTAAACACATTATAAAATAAGGATTATATTACTGATTAGTATTGTTTCAGTTTTTTAAACATTATTTAAAGATAATTTTTAAAATCATTTCAACATTTGCAAGCGACACAGTAAATATTGTTTATGTAGTGATATGTGTTAAAATTGTTGACAGCTAGGTACGGACACCATCCACCATGGGAAATTATTGCTAATGATTAATCTACAGGTTAGATGATTCATTTAACTACAGGTTAGATTATTAATCTAACTGCATTGTCATTCAGAAATGGACTCAACGAAATGAAGTTATTTTCAGTTGATTTACAAAAAAAGAAAATGAAATGACTAAAAAACAAAAACATCTAAGGAGACATTTCTCTAATAAACTCATACCTAAGGCCAGGGGGACTGGTTTTCAGGACATACTAAGCAAATAATTTTTATCCTACTATTTTCCCTGAGTTATACTACTCCCTAAAGACATGCTACTTACAGACAGAGCCTCTTGCCTATTTCTGCTTCCCACAGGGGCACAAGCGGTTGCTAATGTTTTCAAACCTGATAATAGCGGTGAAGCTCAAACGTGGGTGTTCTGTGTTCTCCTAAGCTGGTGTCCAGGATGGTTGCGGTGTGGTTCGTTCACCGGTGAGAGTGCAGTTGAGAGGGTTTTCTGCTAATTCATAACTTTATGGTTTAAATTGGAAGGATTGTGCACAAATGAACTTGCATGAAAAGTTCAAATGGCTAAAGGTAATGCTAGGAGCAAATGTAGGACACTGCGCATTGGGTGAGGTGGGACCGGGGGACTTACGGCATGGTGCCCGACAGCTGCTGTACAAGAGAGCAGTCAAAGAAGGTGAACTCCTGCATCGCCACGGTAACAGTCCGGAAGCGTAGAGACAGTGTGACGGACACGGAATCTGTTGCGAGAGACAGACAACTAGTAAAAGCTGTCAAGCAGCGTTCACTGCACACAGACACCTCAGCCTCAGAAAGTCATATAATATCCACACATCAGCCACATTTCTTCCCTGGTCCCAGCTGGCTGCCTTCACCTGGCCCTTGTTCCGTCTGCTCTGCTACGTTCTTAAATGTCTGGAGAACTATGACTGACGCTACACCGCTGTGTTCTGGTCCGCTCTCTGCTGGGCCCTTTTGTTTCCCTTTTGTCACGGAGAGTCAAGACCACCCCCCCCCCCCCCCCCCCCCCCCCCCCCCCCCCCCCCAGCACCTGTCATAATGTACACTGAATATTCACGATTTCCCTGGCAATACTCAAGCAAGCAAGAACACTGAGACTGAAGGCATAGAGTACATAAAATAACCTCTAAATTAATTTTTTTTTTTTTTTTGTAAAATACGTGTAAAATGTGTGTGTGATCTTTGGCACTAATTGGAAAAGGATAGCTTTAACACTCACATTGTGGAACGCACATCAAACATATGCGGTTGCTCGTTTGATACATTTACTGGTGTCACATAAAATCAACAATTTAAAATCATTATTTAAAATAAAGTTACACTGGCCTGAAGCACACCACTGTTTTTCCTTCCCATTTGAATAACTGAAGTTTAATCCAAGATGGCGACATTCAAGATGGCCACCATGTTGGTCACATGATCTAACAGGCGTCCACATTCCCCTATAGCTCGTGTCTGAAACTGGATAAGCCTCTGCTAAACCATGTTCATATATATGGATGCTCCATTACTACTGAGAAACCCTGTTATTATTTTTCACAGATTTTTAGAAACAACTGCACAGGGCCTGGTGTCATTATAAATCGTTTGATAATGATGACCTAATTTCAGCATAGTCTGGAAATAGGGCTGCATGGTAGAAACTCCCAAGTGCTTTTCCATTTAGAACTGGTCTTTAAAATAATCATTTATATGCAAATAATACAGAAATAATGACATGTAAATCAGCCATAACCACTGACATTCATCTGTCAGCTCCACAATGAGCACTTTACAGCGCATTTAACACAGTTCTGGTGTTGTACGTGGGGATTTAATTGTCAAGGCACAATACTGAAATGCTTTACCGTGTCCTTGAGGTACTGGAGGTGCCTTGTGGGCGGGAGGCGTGGAGCAGGTGACCGTAGTGCCGTTGACAGTAGCTGCACTCTGTGTCCCCTCAAAAAAACAGGAGTAGGTCTCCTCCCCAGACAGGCTGGGCAGGCCAGGCACCTCCAGGTCCACCTAAGAGGCCACAGTGGGTCCTTCACATCTAATGTCATTCAAGTTCAACTGCCGTTTCATTTTGACATTTCAAAGCTTGATGATTTTAATGTATTAGATTCACGCTAAATCTTAATATTTATGATGATTGATAATATTTAGTGTTGACTGTTGCACCTACGTTCTTTTGCTCTCCGAGGCTGATATTGGATTGGCTCAGTGACTGCACCCTCATACATTTATGCTCCTCATTAAAACTCCACAGCCAATGGCCATCCACTGAACCCCGCCTACAGTCAGAAAGCACGCCACACCTGTGAAGGTGATAAACAAAGTGGAGGATTGAGCCTAAAGAAAAGGTGGGGAGAACAAGAAAGAAACTAGACCAGCTTCTGAATGTAAGACTACCATAATAAAAGTCCTGTAAAATCGTCGATTTTAATGAAACTGATGTTTGGAATGACACTCACTTGCCCTCAAGGACACACCAACCACAGTAAGGATCTTGTGCCTCAAGACAAGACTGACAATCTGTATGTCTCTCACACTCTGCCACAGGTCTTTTCTCTACCTGCACACATTATCAGAGACATATTGGAGACACACACATATGCATAACAAAAAAGCATAATGCTTTCTCCACTTATTCACTATGTGGGAGTGACAGGTTAAATATACAGTGCTATATATTTTATACATCTAATCCATTTCTAAGTTCTCGGAAGCCATTTCCTCACGCAGTGATGGGTTGAAGCACTCACGGTATTGCTGGTCATGATGTAGAGGTGTCTCTGGGAGGAGTCCAGAAGCAGGTCTCTGTTAATAGGGGAGCCTGACTGAATGGGAATACTGGAGTAGCTTTTCACCTCCCCGGACCTCCCCAGGAACACCTGGGGTGTGGCACACACAACAGTGCACTCTGTCACGTACGGGAAGAACGCTCAAACGGCCCAGCTCTAAAATGGATTTCACGAAGGACACAGTCGGTGTTCCATGTATGTACCTGTTCCAGAATGCCAGAAATAAACAACAAATACACATGCACAAATAAAATGAAAACCAAATGCTTTGAATGTATCATAAAATCTTTGACAGCACTTCAAAATACATTTGTGGACACTGTTGCCTGTGAAGAAGAACACAGATCTCGGATCTGGAGAAAAGAGGTGAGCAGCAACAGAATACATCCATGAAAGGTGCCTAATGCCTCCCGAATCCTATCACGATCGGAGTAGATTTCAGGAAATGAGATTACCCGGCCAGAGAATCCCATCAGTCAAGCAGGTGACACGGCTGCGTGTGTCGGACACCTCGGGCTGAGAGCCATGCAGGGCCGTGCCCGCTCGGCTCAAACAGCCTTAACCACATTACCATCGACCGGCTGCCAGAGACCGCAGCCCCACGGCCAAAATCACGCACTCTTACAATGCAAAACCCACTAAGATATGGGCGTGTTTGTGCACGGCTCGCGGGCACTGAGTGAGAACTGTTTACTATTGTATGTGCATGTGTGAGGGTGTTGACTATGGAATTTGTCATATTGTGATAACATAAAGCTGGGTATAATGGGAGACTTCCGCTTAGCTGAACAAATGCCTTTGATCTAAGACTGACCTAGGGATTAGGGAAGAATTAACTGCATGGCTAACACCGCATACTGACACAAAGCTGTCTGATGGAAGACGCTACCTGCGGTTAAGTTTATTGCCTAAGCCTCAAACAGGACAGGTCATACAGCCTGGCTGTAGCACTTCCTTCTATGATCTGAAAAGGCAGAAAATGAAGTTGGGATGGCAAGGGCACTGAATTCAACAGCTCTCGAATTACATGCGAAACCATAGTCTTGATCAGAGGCATGGTAAGCACATTGATGTTGGGCAAGCTTGTGTGTAAGGCTGGCATTCAGGTTAGACTGTGAACAAACAGGAAGCCGAACAAACCATAGCCCTATAACAGACAAGCCTTATAACAAACACTATCAATATTGGCCAGCGAGGAGTTGGACAGCTGTCTCGTATCGTCTCAAAGAAGCACCATTAGTTACCTTGTGCAGGTTTCCTTTGGAGTCTCCCAGAAAAGCAATGGAGTGGCCCTCCCTCACGCTGACCGCCACAGCCGTGAGACGAGCAGACGGACTGTCCAATACCGCCTTGGCTTCCACTGGTTCCCGGCTGGCCATTGGACTGGGCGTGTGGTCTGAGCCACATGGGTAGGCGTTGAGTGTGTCCTAGGAACAGAGAAACATATTTCCTGCCCACATTGTACCGCAAGTGCACAGAACACAGAGATCCTGCTCAGCCTGCACCATAGCTACTGGCGCCATAGCTACTGGCGCCATAGCTACCTGCACCGTAGCTACCTGCACCGTAGCTATTTACACGTAGCTACCTGCACCGTAGCTATTTGCACCGTAGCTACCTGCACCGTAGCTATTTGCACCATAGCTACCTGCACCGTAGCTATTTGCACCATAGCTACCTGCACCGTAGCTATTTGCACCATAGCTACCTGCACCGTAGCTATTTGCACCATAGCTACCTGCACCGTAGCTACCTGCACCGTAGCTATTTGCACCGTAGCTCCTTGCCCGTGTCATGTCATGCTGGGCTGGTTCATCTCTTGGTCATTGTTGTTGTACTGTAAAATTCTGAGTTATTGTCTGAGTCATCAAAATCATCTTAGTTCAATTAAGAATATTTAAATAAGATGAGATTAATCTATTACTAAGCCAAGGTGGTTCCTTTGTTTGAGACGTTAAAATCCAGTTTGTAGGAAAAAGACCAACACTACATGGACTAGGATGTTATCGTCATCGATGGGTAAAACCCATCATGTGGTTTTACCTGTTCCTAAATATGAAGAAAATCTATGATAATACTATAATTTGCTTGATTCTGTGCGTGTGTGTGAGTGTTTCATTCTTGGGATTTTCCCGTCTGTGATGTCAGGTCCTCATGTACATTCCTTGGTTTTGGCTTCCAGTCCATGTCATTCAAAACCTTCATTTCTAAGATCTCCTGTGCCCTCCCCACTCCCCCAGCAGGTTTCATTAGTGTATCTTAGATTAGTGGGTTTATTGATCCTTAACGACCTCTGCAAAAGCACCGCAGGCCGGATCTCTGACTGGCCAGCTGGAGACAGTGCTGGGCAGAGGAGACAGTAAGGCACCAATGGGCCTCCTCGCTGGAGATCTGCGATTGGCTGAGTAGCCTTGTTAAGGCTACATGTGGAACCCTGAGGTCCGCTCACTCCTCCTCAGTCAGCAGAAACATCGTTTAGGAAACATCTAGGCTGAGGCAGCATGTCAGATGTAATGTAGGCTAGTCGATCTTAAACAACACGGCTGATTCTCTTCTACTCTTAAAAACAGCACGATTACATGATCCCACCTGCACTAAAAAATCTATTGTGGTGGGTCAAGTTCTTTTGTACGTTGCATCTGTCAAAGCAGGAAATATATACATATACATACTATATATGTACAAATATATACATGCCAATATGATTTAAAAATAATAAGCCCCACGAGGATGTGGTCTGGCTAGGCTCACCATGGGCAGGTTAGCGCAGCTGGATTTGACCTCGTACTCAATGTATGCCACCCTGCTGCTCCCGCTCTGGCCATGCTGCGTGTAGCACAGGTTTCGTGTGGCATCTATGTGGCGGTCCATTTCGTCCAGGAGGAAAACACAAAGTGCTGACTCATCGCTCGGCCTGCTTGCTGCGTTCAGGGGTGTGGAAAAGACCGCCATCAGGACCTGCCCATCATCCGAGTCCTCCCCGCCCACCTGCGCACCCTGGAGGAGATTGTAGTTTTTCCCAGTCGAGCTGGAATGACACGCTAGTGGAACTTCCACGTAGGAGTAATAAGCCTGATCGTCCAGACACACCCGCGCAACGTACGATTTGTATTCCCGAGAAGCGGCTTTGAGGTCCCGTCTGTAGAACAAGAAGTAGACATGGTTGTGGCGCGTGAAGGCAGCTACGAAATTGTGGTCGTACTCCGAGAGGCGGCCCGCCACGGCGAGCTTGGCCGTCTCCTCGTAGGAGAAGACGGACTCGGCCAACAGCTGTCGAGTGGAGATTGGCGGGTGGCTGCTCGTGTAGCCCCGCCCCACATAGAGGAGGGGCGGAGCCCCGTTCCGTGGCCTCACCACGATCCCGATGGTGGAGACGTCCGGGTCGTTGGCGGCTACGTACTGCGTGTCCACGGGCCTGGTGGCGGAGAACAGCACGTGGCTCACGTTGGCGAGGCTGCGTTTCTGGCACGTGCCCTGGTGAGCACTTCCGCACGTGACCAGCTGCAGGGAGGATGGTTCAACTAGCAGCAACTTGTTGTAGTTGCTGACCAGCCTCGCCTGCGGGCAGCTGTCCAGGGTGACGGGGGGCAGGCACTCCTTGCTGTCCCTCACCGGGCCCGTGTGCTGTTCCACCTCCAGACGCAGGCTGTCCAGACCGGCTAGCTGGTAGAGGCGGTCGCGCGCCCCCCACGTAGAGTGTGCCCACGGCGGGGTCGGGGTGCAGGGCTAGGTGCTGGAACACGGTGTCGTTGGAGGAGAAGCGGGGATAGGGGTGGCCAGCCCGTGGCGTGGCCGGGTTGCCCAGGAGGAGGGGGAGGAGCAGGATGAAGAAGAGAGGCATCCCAAGTCGCACTGCAAACACACTGAACGCAGAGGGCAAAAAGAAGCATGAATAACACCAGCACAAGCAACACACACACACACACACACTTCAGGAAGTGATCAAATAATAATAATTACTGTTTATTAATTTTTTTCTAAGATTGATTAAAATATCCCTACCATTTGCCAGAGACAGTATGCTTGGGTGATTTCTGTCCTCTTTGTCAAACAGTACAGTGCACGTCCATGGACCCTGTGGGAGAAGCATGCTGTTTAAACCTAAACCTCTAAAAACAATACCAGCAAAGCTGAAAAGGGTTGAACAGAGCTTCACTGCCCTCAGTCAAACTGCAGCAGTGTCAGGATCAGCCTGTGCTGGGCTCTGCGCTCTGGAGGGTCCTGCTGTCTGTACTCACTGTCCTGCTTTCCATCGATAGGATCTAATGAATGGCGGCGTAATGGAGTGCCCTGCTTGACCCGTCTTATCTCTTAATAAAGGAAATCTACCAGTCAAGAGATCAACTGAAAGGATTTAAAAAATCCTTTTCCTTCTCGTTTTTGCTGTTTTTAAATGTAGACATTCCCCAACTACTTCTCTTCTCTCATTCTCGGCCCCGCCCTCTGTCTGCCCCCTGCTTTCTTCCATGAACTTTAGTCAGTTCGTTCAGTCTGAAAGAAATACTATCATCCGATCTCAGACACAGCCTCCCTTCATACACACACACACACACACACACACACACACACACACACACACACACACACACACACACACACACGCAGTGCAAGATGGAGAAAGTGGGCCTCATTGTAAGGAATGTCATTGACCCTCAGACGTGGGCTGGAAAGAGAAAGCTAGGGTCACCGCTCCTCTCAGCCAGTAAAATATTAGCATAGCCATCCATCCGCCACGCCTTGTACTTCACGCATTTTATCACGCATGTTTTGGGAATCGATGGAATTCTCTGGCATCAGAATAAAAATAAAAATGCTGGACGGACTTCATCCATTTTAATGGGGTGAGGAAATCCTTCCACATCACATTTTCTACGCTTTGGTGAATCGTTCTTCCAACAGAAACACACGATGACAAAAGACGAAGGTGTCGAGCATAATCCCGATGTGATACTTTTTTGAAAGGCGTGAAAGCAAACGCTTTAAAAACAAGAATCTTCTACCACCAGAATCAGTACAGAAAAAGAGAGTGAGCAATCGGGGAAGTAAGTGCACACCACACGCCGGTCATTCTTTATTCTCACAGACAGGCAGACGTGTTGCAGATTCAACACCACAGACCAGATCCAGACTTACTTTCCTCGGATCCATCACAGCAGAATTCGAAAACCAGGGACCTAGAAGGAGCAAAGGTTCCTCTCCAGGAATGACAAGTACTTCAAACCTTGCCTGAGCATAAAGCCTTCCGCCTGTCTGGCTGAATGGGCCAAGTTTGAAAGGCGAGCATTGTCTGGGAGCGTCCCCGCGGGCACGGACGGCGGGGCCGGCGGAGTGAGGCTAAGCCGGCCGGGGGGCTTCTCCCGCGGCGGGCGAGGACGGGAGCCTGACCCCGCCGTCCCCGACCCAAGCGCTGGCACTGACCCCACATTTTTATGGCCCTCAGCAGAATGTATCGCTGTCACGCCTCATTGGGCCTGACAACGGACACGAGAAGTTGCCACTCGGGGTGATTAAGAAACCTATTTATCCTCCCCGGGGGACAAAGGCACCATTCACGGGGCGGCGGGAGCGTCCAAACCCAGTTCACGCTGTGGAAAAAGATGACTTTTCAGGCATCAAACTGATGTCATGGGGAGGCGGGCCGGAGCCGATTAGCCTATGATGTGTTCGTCAGTTCAAGCTATTGCAGAGGCATGGTCTGAAGCCCTAACATTTTATAATGCAAATATTGTGTGGCAGCTACTTAATCCTTACAATTATGAAGGGATGTACAGAAAGGGAAACAGAAAGGGAGAGGCGTTAAGATAGCAGAAAGAGAGAATGAAAAACAGATAGAAAGAAAGGAAAAGAGACAAAGTGAAAGAAAGAACGGAGGAGAGAGAGTAGGAGAAAGAGAAAGAGAGAGAGGTTTTGTATAGGGCACTTGGACAGACACTACAGTCAGAGAGGTGTATTTACACATACTCATCATACCACATGCTACAAATGGCCTTTCTAAGTCAGGCTTTTTAAGTACACTCTCCAGAGGGACTGCATTTGTCATCAAGTCGTTAATCCTACAGAAATGGTAACAGAAAGTGTATAAAATGTATAACATTTAAAAAGTTTGAGGAGGATGAGTGGCGAAGAAACAACTTCATATAAGAAAATGTAGGAGTAGTGGATTAGGTGCAATTTTTGAACGTTCTTTTTATCGCTAAACAATCAGATCTTCACATACTTCCAAAACACTGACACAGACAATATGAGTGTTGCTAGCGAGATGAAGCAGATTTAGCATCATGGTTGCTGTCAGGGCAGTGAATACAGTATGTCCAGCTGTATTAGGCCAGTCACATCCCGGATGGGCCGTAGCCATAAACAGCATTTTACCCCAGAGTTCTCAGGCTCTCCTAGGCATCCACAACCAGTGACCCACTTCTCGCAACCAGAGGAATTTCTCCTGTCAGCCGGACCCTGACCGCTATAAATAGGCCCACCTATCAAGGCTGAAGTTTGACAGGCCAACGTGGGGTGGGGGAACACAGATGTATGTGCACGGGGGTGTCCTCTGGCCTCTGAGTCCATCTCTCTCCCTGGGCACTCTGCCTAGCCTTACAGTTTGCATGGAAACCATGAGTGTGCGAATGGGCGGCGTGATGGCATCCTGGCCTAGTGCTTCCAGGGCAAAGGGCATCAGTAACCAACCTGAACTCTGCCATACGCTGAAACCCCCAGAATGCAATTCTTGGCTTTTAATGCACTGCATTAGGAATCAGCACACCACTGGTACACAATGGCATCTGTCAAATGACATGTTTCACCAAATAAAGTTCCTAAGTACCTATTAGCGAGTGAATACACTAACCAGTGGCACTGCAAGGTCACGTGTCACAATATTACATCCACGCTGCGCATGAGTCGTAATGTTACATCCACGTTAATTACCCGACGGGCGACTGTCTGCATTTTTCTTTGCTTCTTTGTCAGTAATCTGAAAGGCAGACATGACAGGTCTGTGTGGAATCTTGGCTAAGGTAACAAAGCCCTGAGTGTTGTGCGTTGTTATTCATGCCTGTCGACTCACGGACCACCAATGAGACTGGACGCCTGTCAAAAAAGAGAATAACCAAAGCTCTTAAGGGAGAAATTCACTGAAGAAAAAAATGAATAGAATCAAATAATAAATCAAACTGCACAATCTTTTTCACTTCATGTCTCTCTCTGTTCAGGTGTTCACATGCCTGTGTCTATACCTGCACATATATCTAATCCTGTTGTGAGATGGTCCTTTATCAGTTTAGACAAGTTTTCTGTCTTAAAGAACCCTCAGTACATGCGCCAATGGACAGAAGTCACACGATCACTTCCGCAGTGGTTGACAGGGTGAACATGGGGGTTCCATACAATAAAAGATTTCTTTATGGATCTTTATGGATAATACTTTTGGATAATTTGAACAGCTCAGAAAAATGTGTAATATTCCTACAACTTTCAGGTATTTATAGCTCTGTAGTTTTATGTCATCACATTACTCCCAGTTTCCCGCCTTACCATCTAAATCTCTTCAGGATGTTATTCTTGAAATGAGCCCAAACTCTCAAAATATCACTGGCCAAGTATGCTTAACTAAGAAAACCTTGCGACTTTAAATGTATTTAAAACAATGGAGGAGGATATACAGATATTTGGGAAAACATGGGAATATGCAGAATACATTCTGCAAAATGTATTACGCAGAATAAAGTCCTCTTCAGTACTCCTGCCAAAGACATTTTCTGACATAGTTCAAGACTGTCCACTGTTTACGCTCTGAAGTAAAGCACACACAATTTTGACATCATTTGTGTCAGGTGCAAAACAGACCTAGTAGGACTGAAACTATCGCACACATTCTCATCATGTCATGAACAAACTTCCTTTTGGGAATCAATATTGTCTTTCCTCTCAGACGTTTTGGAAACCTTCACTGAGGCCTCTCCACTTGTAGCGATATTTGGACGTGACAGGATGTCCGTATAAACACTTTGGCCAAAGGTACGATAGCTTTCACAACTTTCCTGGCAAGATGATGTGCTCCAAATGGAAAGATAAGTCTCAGTTTAATCACTGGATTAAAGACAGGAAGCTATTTACCTTTAGAGTAAAATCTTTTACACTATAAGAGGTGATGGTAATAAATGAAGGTATTTATTCTAGCATGCCCTTTAATATGTGGAAAAGGTGAACTTTATGGATATTGGATTAGAAGAACTTGTGAAAACTATAACTACTGTTATTACCACCACTGTTGTTATTATTATTGTCACTGAGTGCAGTTGCTTTTGTTTGGCTGGTATATTAAGGATCTGTATCTGTGATGATGGTAAAATGGCCGCGGGGTTGCAGTAGGTGGCAGGAGGTCTCTGGTTCACCTCCTTTCACTTTATTGATTTTTTTTTATCACTATCTTCTTCTTTTTTCCACTTTGGAAAATGGTGTGCATCGAACTGAACAAAATAATTTCACAGCGACAGCATATCGAGAAATGATCTCTGACACAGTTTTGACATTGTTTAAAATGAAAATGTTTAATAAGGCACATGCTAAACACTTGAGTGACACCAGCCCCCCTCCTCTACCCCTGCAGATCTAAATATTGCATTGAATCATTAATTTTTCATGCCCTTTACTGCTAAAATGCATTTCGGCAGGCTGCCGCGACTCCCTTGACAAGCAGGGGCTTTCTTCTGACTGACCACCAAAAGACTCCGCAGAATAACGCAAAGCCTCAAAAGGCTCCTCAGCGAAAGAGAGACACACCTGCCTCTGAGGCTTGGCAGCCATTTTGGCTCCTTCCCATGGGCCCTCAACTCAGACAAGCTCAGCCCCGGGCCGGGCTAGCGCCCAGACGCACCCACAGGAGGCCTGCAGACGGCACGTGAGCCGGGCCTTTAATTATGCAGCACCCACTCTCAGACTCCGACCCCTCACTGTCAGCCAGCTCAGTGAGGTGTTAAACATGGCCCCAGATGTGCCTGTAGGTTTATTAGCCTATTAGACTAACACAAGCTTACAGTCTCAAAAGCATCACTTAATTAGTGAAGAGTTACAGACTGAATATCCTCATATCACACATCTACCTCTCTGTGTACCGTCAGCATAATTTGCTTATATCACTCATAAACTGTAAACCGTAGGGAAACTGGTTTAAATGTGCTTAAAGATATGCGCAGTCATATGCAGTTCGAATATCTCAATGTATTTTTCTGCTCTTGCATTTGCCAGTGTGCTTCTAAACGTGACGTCTGAATCGCCTTCTGTTGACTTAAATGACACTTGGGTTGGCAGCTGCATGCAATGCACAGTAGTAACTATATTTAGTCTCAGTGTAATGACGCCTTGTCAAATCACACATAGCCTGTTGGATCTCACCCAGTACTGCGTACTGTGAAAAGTCTGGCCAGTGGACAGAGGTTCCACCCAGAGAATGTTCCAAGGGACTGATACTAGCCAAGGGACTGATACTAGCCACTCTATAGCATATATTATAGAGATTTACATAATTTCTGAATAGGTGTGAGTACAGTACATGGCATCTATTTATTGCCTGTCTGCTTGCACTGATGTCTGTTTGCACTGATGTCTGCCTGCACTGAATGCATTGGCAGTGTTGACTGCTGTTATGTGTCAAATGTAGTACAATGTTCTGGAGAGACCATATTGTGCACCCCACTCAACACATTTCTGATGAGAAAGAATAACATTATAACATATAACAATATCAATAACAATAACAATAACAAATTGACTTTGACTTTGATTGGCTGAATGGTAGAAGTTCACACTGGCGTAAATGACGAGGTCAGTACAGCTCTAGACGCCCCAGGCCAGACTTGTTGGGTTCTTTTCAAGAGGTGTACAGTCATCAGGTACCCAGTTCTGGTATGCTGGGGGCTGCAATGCAACTGCAGACTGGCTAGTGCGATGGGCCTTGCAGAATGGAGAATGATAATAAAGTCCCACTGAGGTATTTATTAATTATTATTTATAAAAAATTTCAGCTCAGAACATTTAGTTAACAAGATTAAATGTAGCTTCCAACATTAAATAGATATTCCATTTAATGTGAAAAATTGGGCTATTGAAGTGTTCGACAATAACCTGTGAATTCTTATATCAGTACTACAAAGAACCATTTGAAGTCCCTAAATCCCACTCCAGGCACCAAAGTGGGCAGCACATGAAAGCAAGAAACACCAACAACAACACCAAGCTCATGGCCCTCTCTGTGGGTGTCCGCTGGTGGGCACGGAAACGCTCGTATCCCCCTAGCCATCTCCACCTCTTCGCCGTCATGTAGGTAGAGCGGCACTGGTCACAAAGTCGATCTCTGTGCGCGGCCTTCGGGACACGGAGCGCCCCGTGAAAGCACAGCGACGATCGCATGCCCGTTCACTCATTCTGTTTGCACACTAAACGCATACATTACCTCCCACCCACAGCCCAGAGGCCCAGCACAAAAGCTCCTCTCACTCTGCCCTCTGAATGGGACTGAGAAGACTCTTTGTGGCTCGTGGTTGTCTTGACGACACCCCCGTGGTCCGAGGATGAGAGAGGCTTCATGGATGCACGATCCCACTTAGAAGAGGCTATTAGATCGCCCCCGAAATGACCACAGTGCCACTACAACCCCCCGTGACTAACATGGGCACTAGCCCCTCAACAGGGGCAGCTAACTCGCTACGCTCACATACCTCACAAGCCCCACCAGCTGTTTGCATCAGTACATCTGCGTATCGTGAATAAGTAGCCCGCTGAGAGAAGCGAGCAAAAGGGGGAAGTTTACTTCAGAGTGAGTCCAGGTCGCTGTAACCTGCTTAGGTGAAAGCACGTCCTCTAAACAAGTCCAAGTGTGGATTAGCAAAATCCCTTTTGGGGAAAATTCCGTTATGAGGCTGTAACACAGGAAGGGAATACAGGAGACAATTCAATTTCCACCATTTGTCCATGGCCATTTTATCTGCCATTGCTAAAGATAACGCCTTCTGAAAGGGCTGAGCCTGAAGTAACCCACCGTCCTCTTGTTTATGTCCATAATACTCCCTGCGCTACGCAAAGTGGTCACTTTATTTGCGTCTCATGAAGCATTTAGCAACTGCGTAGCTATGTTACAGAACCAAACGTGCGGGAGCTGAATTCGTTTGGAACTTAACCCCCTGCCACCTTTGGCAGTCTCACAGCGAAAGGCTTGTGAGGAACCTTTCAGACACCGCAGCTCTCCTGACAGACGCTACAGGGGTGCGATGGCTGTTAAAACCAAATATTAGCATGGCAGTGTAGAACTTTCTGTGTGTGGGTGTGTACGCATCTGTGTCTAAATGTGTGTATGTATGTGTAACAGAGGGAATGTTGATGTGATGACATCAAGTCTGGACTGAAGAAGGCAGTAGAGATGATCACTTTATGAGAGCTGATGTAATAGACGGTAATTCATTCACAGGTGCCTGAAGACGCATTCTTGAGGTCCAAATGAGGTTTGGCAGTAACACAGGCCTATGAAATATGCTTCCTCTCCACAACAGCCACAGACATCTATCGGTCCCCAAGTGACCATGACTCAGAGCGTTCATGCTTCACCATTATGCCCATAATCTGAATCAAAATGCACTCAGCAGCAACACAGTGAAGAGGCCAACATGAGCACGACACACAGAGCCTCCAGCTTTTATCTGCTGTTTATCTGCTGCCAGTGGATCCATGCAGAAGTAATGGCTTTCAGTAGCTTGTCATCACCATGACACACAACTGATCCCTCCAATTCATTCACTACTTTCCTCGATTTGAACAGAAGCCACTGCCAATTCGAACACCTCCATTGTTTACAGGACAATCCCAAATCAGTTTAAGAAGGCCGCACCTTCTGCATGTTCCAGCGTGAAATGTTTACTTTGGTGAATTGTTTCTTTCGTCTTCTTCTTCTTGGCAAGCTGCCAAATAAATAAGGACCGGGGCAGATAGCATCTGTGTCAGCTTTTCTAATTTCCACCACACAAAGGGGCCATAGTGTCTATGAGACGTGGATCACTGTGAAAAACACTTTTGACTGCTTAGATGTCGACTCGTTCATCGATCGGTTTTTCTGCCGATTTTGGCCTTGTGGTGCGAAGTGGACACAACAGGGAAAATGAAACAGCTGCTGTCATATAGACGACCACTGTTTTTAGATTTACACTGCCCAGGACAGACGGACTAATCGATGCTGCTTCATGAAAGACTCTCCAGATGAACTAATAGTAATATAAGGTCATGTGGAAATTTAGAAAATTAAAAGTGTATAGAATCATGAAGGTCCATGGCTGTGACAAATCACTCTGAGTCAACAGTGACAGAGGTTGAGGTCAGTGAAGACAGTGAACATCTAATGGTCATAACGATCGTGCGAATTAGCAACCTCCTTCTGAAGAGATTCTTTGGTCACTGGCAGAGGAGAGCTTTCAGAACCTTCTGTTCCACTTTTGGAAGATGGACAACTTCATTTGAAAGACAATAGGCTACCACGAGAGCCACGCATTGACCTCAGCGGCAAGCCAAGCATGAGGAGAATGAAGGAACAGAGCTGTGGCTTCAGGAGTAGGAGGGCATCAACCATCCAGCACTTCATAAACCCCCTTCTCCTTTCTTCTTCTAACACCCACCCACCCACATGGGACGAAGTGCACTAGCACATCTGCATACTCACACACATGCCCCAGCACCCTTAACCTACGCACAGACAATCGCAAGTGATCAATCTTCGAGCCCCTCGCCACCGCTGACAGGAAATCGTTGTCGATCGATGCTTGCCAGAGCTGAAGAGGCCCTGGCGTGGACTGACAGTGGGCATGGCCACGGGTCCTGGCGCACTCCGGAGGAGGGGCGGCCCTAACGAGTGGGTGGAGCTCTGCAGGTGGTCCGAAACAAGACATCTGTCTGTTTGTTTCCTGCTCGCGAGCCACGGCAGGAGAATAAAAGGAGATGGCGACTTGAAGAGGTGACGAGTTCCGCTCGGGCTGAAAGACGCCACGCGGGGGAGGTGGGAAGAGGGTGTGTGTGTGTGTGTGTATGGGAGGGGGATCTCTGAATGGCTGAACAGATGCCTCCTCTCTGAGAGGGCTCTCGGCAGTGCTGTCCACCACGCCGCATCTGCCCTCGGCAGCCGAGACAAAGGGGCAGAACCGGGCACGTGCGTCCGCCTGTCACGCCCACACAGCAGATCTGGAGCACAAGCGGAAAATGCTCAAAATGTCAGCACATCGTTTTGCCAACACACTGTCAGTCTCCAACTCCTTCTGCTTTCTGTCTTTTTTTATCTTTCTCTAGCTGTCATCCCACACAACATGTCCATATTAGATTGACGTTTAGGTAAAGTTACACCTTGTTGAGTTGGTTACACTGTTTATGCCTTTGTCCATGTTACAAAATCAGTATTTTTAGCACGCTGCTAAAAAATTCAGCACTTGATTATGTATGGTCTTGTCTTGGAGAGAAAGACAGAGGGAGGGAAAGGCAGATGGAGGAAAAGAGAGAGAGAGAGGAAGAGAGAGGGAGAGAGAGAAGTCAAGGCTTCCAAAAATAGGAACCCTGCCGTTTGCTTAATTGAAGCAATCTTTCCAAAATCAGGGATGGAGTGGGAACACGCGCATGGTCTTAACTCCTCAGCCTGCTCGAGTGGTCCCGGGAGATTAGAGGAAGAGAGTGGGGTGAGAGGGGGGGAAGAGCAAGCAAGGGGGGAGGGAACGCAAGGAAGAAACCCCCACGGTCAGTGCCAGGCGGTTAACAGGCCCAACACCTGGGAACCACATTAATGATTAATATGAGTGGAGTCACTCCCAGGCCAAACCCCAGTAGTCGACGGGCACAGAGACACACTCCTGAGTCTCTGGAGTCTATCTCCGCTGCCCAGACCCGCCTGATAAAGAACACATCGTAGGGCAGACTCAGCACTCTCCTCTGAGACCCGGCCAACCCAAAGCCTTTATCAGCAGGCTCTTTGATTAAGCCTGATTCCCTACCCAGACATCCAGCGGCACACTTAAGCCACCCTTTACTACAGAAGCATCCCACAGAAAATCTCAAGCCCCGGAGATTTCCTGGCCTGAGGGCGCACGAAACCAGCGCGTTTTGTCCACTGCCGCATTTGAGCGACGAGCCGCTAATTGCTTTGTGAATAACCCCAATTTCTTTGGATTTGGGCGCCTTTAATGTAGCACGCCGTTTACCGTCCCGCCACGGGGCGCCGTGGGGTCGCCAGGCGAGGAGCGGAGACTCCCATTCCCCCCCCCCCCCCCCCCCTCCTCCTCCCTCCCGCTGCCTGTGGTCACGCTTCCCGCAGCCCCTCCCCGCGCCTCCTCTTCTGTGAAAAGGGGGAGAGGAAGCCGGGCCGGAGATGCGTGCCGCATCTGAACTAGCGGATGCCCCAACGAGGGGAGGAAGCCTCCGTTCTTCTCTTCAAGCCTTTATTCTTCCTCAGCTCCATGACCCAGTTAGTCTAGCATCTTCAGCGCCACGCCAACGGAAGATACCGGACTTATGAGCTTCTGGGATCTTCAACCTCAAAAATAAAAGTGCATCAAAAATGATAAATCCTACCACAGAACTCCATTTACATACAGGGCCACGGGGAACATTCGATGTTTTATGTTATTTCAAATAACATCAATACATGTTTAAATTATGTATGCGAGTAGTATTTATTTAATCACTAGTAAAACACCAATGATGGAATATTTGGTTATTTGAGGTTAGCAAACTGATGCCATGACGATGAGGCTGTGGCTTCCACAGAACATCCAAAACACATGAATGTGTTTTGACATAGGACAAAGTGCCTCTGCTGAATGGGGCTGAACTGTACAGTGGGGGGTATTTACTAGAGCTTATACTCCCTCCTCATTTCCCCTTCATACAAAAAGCAAAATAGGAAAAATACAACCGTCGCAATTCAGCCCTAGATAAAGGTGTATTTGACTCAGTCACAGGTTTCCACACACACAAATCCTGAATAAATTTCTCAAATAAACATAATTTAATATCGACAGCATGATTACATGTGGACATAAGTCTAATCCAGGCTTGAAATCAAGGACTGTTTACTTTCACACTAGTATTCCTTTGACCATTATAGCAAAGCCATACATTTCAGTAAACATATAACATGGAAACATCAGATATGCATGTCAGCTTGCTGATCAGGAATCTGGACCCTATCTGGCCGCATTTGTAAAGCTGCTTTGTAAAAATGTGTGTTGTAAAAGAAATAAATTTGTAATAGAAATAAATTTGGATACGCTTTTCGAACACCAAACATATGAAACATTGATGAAGTGCCTCTGCTTTCATCCCTGTTAGCCGTGCTGCGAGAAGAAAAATCCCAGCGCAAAGCCTCAGCACGGCAGTCTGGCGAGCTAAAAACAAAAGAGCTCGTCACAGCTGGCCAAACGCCGCCCTGGCAGCGATGTCCCTGCCGCAGCTTCACCCGGGCAGGCCAGTGTAGCAGCCGCCCCCCCACCGAGCCCAGCCGGTGGGCTACAGCTTGGCCCCGAACGGAGGTCTGACTGCTTGAGCAAGGAACTCTGGGTTTTTTAATAAAGGGGCCTCGCCTCGGCTCGTCTGACGGTCGATCCCCACGCCGCCGATCGCCGTCAGGGCACTTTGCTGGCGCGATTGGAATTTGTTCCGCCGTCCTGTGCGAAAGCCGCCGCAAATGTCTGTGAAGAGCAAACGTGCCGACTGTGTTCTCGCTTACAGGACGTGCTTCTGTTATACGGCTCTGTTGCTGTGAGCCGAGGTTCGCCTCTCATCCTGCTGTTGTGGCAGGCGTTTGGGGTCAGGTGTCCTGTTCCTAGAGCAACTCAATTTCCCAGGCAGGGGGCCACAAGCAGCACACAAACATACACTTGGGTCCCTGTGTAAGGACCTACGTCATGAACTGCCTACATCCTGCCACAGCCAACCCCGTAATGCACATCTGGACTGAAAAGAGTGATACAGCGTGGCACAGGGCAGTCTGGGAAAACACCATGCTACGTGTGTGTTCAGAGTGAAGCCGTACATCTTATTTAGTGGTGTAGGGATGTTTCAGGACTTCCCAATGACAGTGCAACAGAGATTCTCAGCACAGGGTATTTGGCCTCATAGGGTTCTTACTCACTCTCATAGAGCCACAAGCTTCACACACTCTAAATTTGAAAGCGAAAGAAAAGATGAAGAACAGTCACATTGGTAGCGTGGATCATTCTGACGTTTTAACCATATTCTCTGGGTAGGAGACAGTAATGACAGGACGCAAGTATAATGGAACTCGTTTATGTAGAAAGAGGGGCGGAGCCAGGCCTAAGAATAAACAAACAGAGCTCAGGAACAGTTTTCCAACAGCTCTAGGCTCTCCTGCTGGTCGGCCTCGTATTCCGAGTGTAATGTTTAACAAGCTTTCACGACGACGCTTGTGCACTTTATCCATCACACGTGAACAGTATTAAGGGGCACAAGGAGACGTTTTGTGGACGCCTCTGGTGAGCAGTTTATTCACTTCACGATGAAGTAAAGTGGATTTATCCAACTGAGCTTTCACAGCTAAAATACCCAGATTGCCACAGGCGCTGCTTAACTCTAATGACATATCTGCATATGCTAACACTTCAGTCCAGTATTCTGACATTAGCATTTCATTCTTGCATTAGAACCTGTGTAGTTATAACATAGAATATTATGCTGTAAATAACTGAGAGATTAGATTGCTATCACTATTCCAGATGGTTCTGATTACAGGCTAAAGGTTATCACACCCTAAAAGTGAATCTTAATGCTTTATGTATGCTCCAGGCCACACTTGCCAGTGCTGACAGAAAGAAGTTTAAAGAATACATTAGAATACAGCAAGCAATTATTGGTATTGGTATTGCTATTTCTCTCTCTCTCTCTCTCTTTCTCTCTCTCTCTTTTAAGAGATTTCTCAGTAAACTCAGAGGCTCAGTAAACACATTAAGTTAAGTTTTAACTTTTAAAGTTCAAAATAAGCAGATTGCTGAAGCAGAAGCCTCTTCCTGGCTGGATCCATCTGTAGATGAGTAACACTAGCTTCCGGCCTGACACGGCCTGAGTACACTGTCCCATAATGAGATTCTGAATTGCAACATGAAATGCAATGTTTGTGACTTGAGCAGTCCGGGCACGATCAGCTGGAGCACACTGGACAGACAAGTGCCAACAGGAACAGGATACGATTGGTTGGTTTATGTGCAGACGTTAGTGGTGAGGCTATATCAGTGCTTCATTAAGTCTTTTCCAATCAATCTAAGGTGATTATTTCGACACAACCACCAGACGTCTTTGGGACAGCCATTCATTTAAAATGAATTATTTGCAGTCAAGAAGTCTACGGCCCATAGACATGGCCTGATGCTGGTATCTTCCTGGGTGTCTTCCATGTTTGCAAGGCTTGAACCGCAGCCATCTTTCATTCCTGCTAGGTCTGGAGGCTTCCCACCTCCACCCTCGCTCCACCCTCCCACCTCCACCTGTGCGCTCAGTAATTGGGACATCTGCTCGACGTGGTTGGGCTTGGGCATTTGACCAGGGCCTTGATTCTTCACGCGGCTGGTTTTTCCTTAGCCGCTTTGGCGGTGCGATGCATCTCCTCATCCCGCTGTCATCCGAAGCGCCGCCCATGAAGTTCTGAGGTGTTAGCTTCTCTGCACCTCAGAGTCCTGCTGCTACCAGGTGCACGGTTCTGGCAGACCACACATGCCCAAGTCACCTCGTCTCACGGATGAGGTGGCATAGCTTACATCGGCAGTGGTTCACTTTCCTCTTTTGGTTACTGGCTAAACTTTGTCTCAGAACTGCAGCAACGTTAACGTCGTTTTAAGTTACTGTTGGGGCTTACCAACGGTTTGCATCATACAACGGTGCCTCTGAAGTTATGCACATCTATGTGGATATTCGACACACTGCTTTGTTTTTTTATATTATCTTATTTTACTTCCCTGGATCACAACTGTCTCTCTGTGGGCAGAAGAACTCTGAGGGCTTTTGTTAGCTCTCCTGTCTGGGAAATAATACACACGGCTGGCAAACTGTCCATTTGTAAAAGTGGAGGACGATGTAGAAATGCAGTTTTTCCCACATACTTCAAGTATCAGACTGCATTTTATCTTGAGTCTGCATTTTATCTTGAGTCTTATCTTGAGCATGCGGTGCACACTTTGCAGATGTGATGATAGTGAGTGTTGGTCACTTTACATGTGAAATCCATTACTGGCATGAGCTGCAGTATAATATGACATGTCAGAGTGGTAATGGGCCCACAATGCAGTTAGGCCTCACTCTACAACTTCATGGAGACACCACTGTATGGAGATGTGGAGAAGCTAAGCTAACCTTATTTGGTAAGAGGCTGTGAAAGACTTCTAAGATGAACAAAATCAATTAGGTCAATATCGCAGCAAGGTGGGGGAACTCCTTCAAGTGTAGTTACAAGGCTTCTGCCTCGGACTCCTGTCCCCTCAACAGAAAGAAAGGAAGAAAGACACAAACAGAGAGGACGCTGCCCCTCTACTTTTTGCCCAGTTCTATTTGTGTCTAATCTGCAGCCTATTAATCTCACTGAGCGCGTGATCAAATCACTCTGATCAACCAATCAGGCTTATTCGCAACATCTCTTTTAAAAGTCTGCTCTGTTAAAACCAAGAAGTCCTGCTCGCACGCTGAAGTTTTGGTGTTGTGACATTAACAGCAAATCGTCTCAGCGGGTTTGTGAGTGTAGGTCCATCAGGCCACGCCCCCTCCAGTGACTCAGTACCTTGTTGGCCAGTGAACTGGGGCCTGAGATCAGGCACAGCTGTTCCCAGTCAGGCTGAAGGCCTGTGCTCTCGGCTCTATGACACACGCCCTGCTCTGTGTATATGAGGAGACATATTTCAAATAGTTGGCATTGTCCAGACAGGCCAAGAGACAAGTGGCACCATGGAAAAGGGTCAAATCTCACCTCGGTGTGAAAGGACACATATGAACACAGAGAATGGAGAATAGATTTGAAATCTAACTAAGGCCAAGAATGAATGACAAAGAAGACACTTGGAGGCACAAAAAACTAAGATAACTACATGAAGATCTACTTATTTGGATTACATTCACATTTAGTGTTTGGGGAGTTTGTAGGCAACATCAAGCTGCATCAGATTAACTGAGATTTACTAAGATGGACAGGCTCTGGATTCTCTTACACACCAGGAAACATATGAACCCCTTGCTTTAACATGCTTTGTCACTCAACTCTCCCCACTTAGTATGACTTAACACTTAGAGGACCTAAAATACGTGTGTGTGTGTGTGTGTGTGTGTGTGTGTGTGTGTGTGTGCATGTGTGTGTTTGTGTGTGTGTGTGTGTGTGTGTGTGTGTGTGTGTGTGTTTGTGTGTGTGTGTGTGTGTGTGTGTGTGTTTGTGTGTGTGTGTGTGTGTGTGTGTGTGTTTGTGTGTGTGTGTGTGTGTGTGTGTGTGTGTGTGTGTGTGTGTGTGTGTGTGTGTGTGTGTGTGTGTGTGTGTGTGTGTGTTTGTGTGTGTGTGTGTGTGCATGTGTAGTTGTGCATGTCTATTTGCATGGACCACACACTGGCAGTGGGCGGAGGGCTGTTTTCACACAGTTTGCTTACAGTGTCACACCTGTTCACAAGGAGTGAAGAATGCACCTTTTAGCCCAGTGACCCATACCAACACCACACACTGTACAAGCCAGCACATTTGGTGACACGGAAAGAGCTACAGATTCTGGGACGCCCATAAAACGGCAGCTAACAACAGTGCCAATCCCTGACTGTCACCCGAGTATGTATTAAACCCATAGTCTGAGCTTATAGAAAACTTCTTACGAGGGCGTAAAGACATGGGGTCTGTTAGGCCTGAAGAGAGACTCTGGACACTGGAGGAAATGAGTGACAGAGGTAGACTACAACTTTGTGTCTGGATTGTATAATGACTAAGCCATGAACATTTAAAGAATAACCCAGCAAAATGAATCCTTGGGGTGGGATTAGGAATTGGAAATGGTGAAACCCTGCAGGCCAAATGGTGCAGCATGTTGAGCTGGGTGGTCCTGGGGGGTTTGGGGTCTGGGGCGATCCTCCCTCCTTATGGAATAAAGGAGAAATATGCATGTCCTTCACACATGTGACCCCTAGGGGGATTCTTTTAGCTCATCTCGATGAACCCAGATCGTCTCATTCTACAGCATTGAGATGTTGCAATCATGTATCAGCCATTTAAGTAAAGACACAGTTTAAGGTTTAGCATGTATATCTTGTTAATCATTAACGGAACATTATTCTGGTCAATTCTGTTATCCATGTGAGTTAATGGGTTCAAATGATTTTGTTAGGGTAACCATGTCTTATTAAAAAAACAGCAGAATGTGACTTTCCCCCCCTTAATGCACGCCTGTATTACAAACGCAACAAAGCGAAAATTTTACCAATCTACAAGTATTCAAACTAAGCATTCACCTTCATTGCTGTCAAAACACCTCAAAAGTTTTACCATCACAAGTCCCTGAATAATTTGAATAAAGTCCACCTGTGTGCAAGTGTCATATAAATACACCTTTTCCTGGAAGGTTCCAGAGTTTGAGAGCACACACACACACACACACACAAACATCATGAAGTCCAAGAAGCTATCGAAACATTCTGGGGCAATATATAAATAGAAAGAAAATAATTAGAACATTCTAGAAGCCACCACTAAATACAAAAAATAAAATGAATATGGTGCAACCACAGCTCTGTGTAGCAGTGGCTTCACGAAACACAGGAAAGAAAAAAGAAAACACGTCTTGAAAAACTGCCATTTGGAAACAAGTTTGGAGCATGTTGGAGGCTCAGCAGACTTTTGGAGAAAGGTAGTCTGGTGGTGAGAAACAAAACTGAACTTTCTGGAGTTGTTGGAGTGCGTTCAGTATGGTGTAAACTCAACACTGCTCTACAGCCTGAGAACAACCTCCGTACAGTGAAGCACGGTTTCAACTACACCCCCTACGGTGAAGCATTGTAGTAGGAGCATTATGATTTTGGGATGTTTTTCATTTGCATGAACTGGGAAACTGGTCACAGTTGGAGGGATGGAACCAAAGACATGATGACAATCCTTGAAGATTTTCCAGTTTGCAAAAGGAGTGGTTCATAAGCAAGAGCATCAGTATATTTGAGTGACGGTCAAGTGTTAATCAGGAGATGTTCAGATGGGTGTTCAGATGGGTGCTTTTTTGTTTAAAAAACCTTTTGTCACAATAAATATATATATTTTAAGTGCAATTGATAAGAAATTTGTCTCTCAAATTGTAAACAACCCAATCAAGTTCATTTTCATTTCAAGTTGTAACACAACAAAATGGGGAAAATAGTGACACAAGGCAGTGTAAATTCATCTGGTCACAAATCAAACTGTGACTCCTGAAATTAATTCCACGTAGGTTGACGTCTCGCCATTCCACCTGCACTCGCCCGACCAATGGAATTCCCCCTTGTAAGCTTTCATCTGTTTGCCAAACACTGAAGGATTTGGATCCTGTACCCGTCCTCATGGCAACTAGCAGTGTGAGAAGGTCTTCTGCCACGGACAACCCCACACGTTGGAAAATCAGTTTTCACCGGGCAGCAACAGTCAGGCATCAGCCGCTAAGCCCTAAGAGTTTCAGGCTTTTCCACAGATCATTATTCACTAGGCAGCAGAGACTCCTGCTAACGGTCTAATCTCACAGAGCACGCGCAACCGCAAAAGAAGTGGTTTGATGTCAGAGCAAAAATGCAATAAATATGAAGCCAGCGCAGTGTTTTACAGCTGATCCCTGAATTGCAACAGATGTATATTCTCAATTTGCTTGTATGACCCTTGTCCTGTGCTTCCTGGTCACACACACACACACACACACACACACACACACACACACACACACACACACACACACACACACACACACACACATGCGCACACGCACACACACACACCAGAACAGCTGCAGTTAGCAGAACTTCCATACATGAACACCAGAAATTTATTCAAACTAAAACCTCACCTAAACTACAATATTTGACCACCATCACTTCCAGGGCACAGCAGTCTGTGCACCACCTTTGCCAGATGAACCTTCATCCTCTCAACAGCCTTGTAAAACATATTCTGTATTGCACCATAGACAACTGCTAAGGGGCATGTTTGGTACAAGAACAAATTAATTCAAGTACATATGTGAAGAATACCCTTAGAGAATCAAACATAGATAGATAGAAATAATACCAAGAACAAAAGAGAGAAGTCCAACAGTTTGTATCAGTTTTTCTAGCACCACCTGTTAACCCTGCCTGAATGTTCAGTGTCACAGTCAAAGCCCCAGGCAGCCTTGAAAAGCCACTGTGTGCACTGCCCAAGACCAGGAGGTGACGAGTCTAATCTGATCTCACAGCTCCAAAGCACAGAGAGCAGATGGTCGTTTCCTGGCCCATCTGTATTCAGAAAGGAAGGAAAAAATATTGGAGATGGATGCATTTTTTTGAGATCTACTGAATGCTTGAAAGTCCCACAAAGGGCAATCCGGCTAAAGTTTGGACAGTGTGAAACTACTGATCTTTGTTCTCATGTTTGCAAACATTTTGACAGATCATTACACAATCTTCATGAACACCTCATTTGAGCATTACCCACAAGCATGCATCACAGCTCATGGCCATAACGGCTTTTCAAATGTCTCAAACGTCCAGTTTTCTTTTCAGGTTTGTTTGCACTTTTTTTTAACAATGCCAAATACACAAACAAAATAGAAATGACTGACTATTATACAAAAACATATTAGCTATGTCTATTACAATAAAGTGACCCTTAAACATCCCTTTTGGGTGAGTTTATGTGTACACAAGCTCTCCATGAATACATGGTTTGATTATCCTAAAATAAAGCAAGAACCTGATTGAAAACAGCCATTACTACCAAGGCATCTAAACTAAGGCTAATGTATGCTCTCTGTTTATACTGCAATGTCCATATGATAGTGTTAACTGAAGTACTAGTAGCAGTCTGGTTTGTGGGTTGCTGCATTCCAAAAACATGGAAGCATAATGCAAGAATAATCATTCACTAGTAAAGAATGTAGAAATGTCTTTAAATCTTAAATTATGTACAGCATATGAAACACACAAAAAATATATATTTAGCTAATCTGACATTAAGAATTCAAGAGGGGAATTGTGAAGAAATTATTGTATCGTGTCAATAATACGCAAACATGTGTAATTTGATTTTGGCACCTTGGGACGATATAATGCAAGTCTCACCTACTGGTCCCCTCTCTGATCTTTCCTACAGCCCATCACACAATCCCAAAATAATGCTGGACAGGCAGCAATGTGGGAGGTGTTTGGGCTTCGAAAATAAATTCCATTTGAAGTCAGATGAGCAAATGGCACCAGGCACACACTGACATTGACGGACAGTGCAGCTGAACACATATATCCATTTCATTTGAAAATGATGGGTGGAAGCACTCAGTTTCAAAGTGACAATGCTGAGCAATAAAGTACTCCATCACTTATGGAAATAGGTGTAGAGTTGCCTCCTGAGTTAGGACTACCAGTGAGTGAAGTTGACTAATCTTTAATATATATATTGATAAGTGTAGTGGTTGTACTGTATTTCAGAGAAAATCCTAGGAAATTGTCGCTCTGTTTCTATGTAAACTTTGTGTACTTCACTACAATTAGCAAACTTTGTGTTATAAGATTAAATCTGAATTAGAATTACAAGATTATTATCTGAATAAGATGATATATCTCAGGATTCAATCATAAATATGTTAAAGGTGGAGTCTCAAAAATGTGTCCACTCAATACCTCGTGTCTCTTCACTAAGATGAATATCCTGGATCACAAAGCAACCACCATCAAATCCATACTACAGAATAGCCCGTTTTGCCAATTAGCCAGCTATTAATATGATTTCATTAGTAATTAGACCTGTAGTAAATATAGTTCTTTGCTGATAACACACACCAACACACACTTTGATGACATAATTAATCATGCAAATAAACCATAAGAAATATTTAAATGTCCTATATTGTTTGTAAAAGATTTGAAAAGAGCGCACTCAACCAATATGTGAAGTCATGGCATGATGAACGCCCCAAAGCATCAATTTTCTTAGAGATTGGTAAGGACCGCCAATATTATTCAATGTGACTTTTCCCCCTTAATACAGATGCCTGTATTACGAACACAACTAAACGAAAATTAAATCGATCTACATTGAACAAAAACACGCTTACCTCTACATTGTGCAGAACTTTTGCTCAATATTTTGCGTAATCAAATACAGCACACTTTCTCCGCCAAGCGGCTCGCAACCGCTATTCCTCGTTAATCCTCACTATTGTCAACTGGGAAGACCGACATCCAAAAAGGAACAACCCTTCACTCAACTTGACCCAGAGGGAGATTATCCAATCGTTCTGGTTCTGGTTGGCTCGAGGCGCACGTGTGCTGACGTTCGATTGCTGTGAGACTACCTCGAGTTAACCAGAATATTTGTTTGTGTGTCTGTGTTTAGCTACAGGAAAAGTCCCAGGTCTGCGGTCTGTCGTCTCCTCTCAGAAGTGGCTCGCTTGTAGCGAATAACGGGAGAAGCGGTCCTCAGTCCTTGCGCACACTGCTGTTATTGTCCGCTACTGCGACCCGGCGGTCAGTGACGGAAAAGGGCTGGGTTTGTGAGACCGACAATGACAACTACTAAATCATGACTTGCATTACCTTCTCTTATCCTGGGCAACATATAAATAAAAATGGATTTAAACATTTTATTAACACGTTACCTAAAATATATATTTCTTACACTTTTAGGCTGGTTAGTTGAGTCCTCTGTAGATAAGGCCCACACACACACACACACACACACACACACACACACACACACACACACACACACACACACACACACACACACACACACACACACACAATTTGCAAATATTAATGGAGCGCAGTTGCTGGATTGAGTAAGCAGGGACTAAGAATCGTACTGATAAATGCTTGGCCCAGTTTGCTGTAAGACTCAACAGGGCAGTTTAGTGTTTTTGCTTCTTAGCTTTAAATATGAAAAACAGGCAGACAGAGAGTGTTCAGGGCGGCACAGCCAGTGGGTGTGAGATGTGCAGGGGAGTGTCTGAATGGCTGTGTGTGTTTTTGGGGAACATTTCACAGAAAGAACACACAAACACATTCATGAAAACATAGCCAATCCCTCTACACCTTTCTGTACACATCATAAAAAAACAACCAATGCTTTACCCCAGTGTGCACATCATAAAAACACAGCCAATCCCTAAACACCTCAGCACTTGCATCATGGGTAGTCTACTCCACACCTACAAAGTAAACTCATGCCCCAACTCTTTTTAGCTCATACCAATTGGAGTGCTCTGAAATCTAGTTTACCTGACATTTTAATATTAGGCTTGCATGTGAGAGGCTTTTATCATCATTTTATACCTTTTGTTTGTCTCCTTGCTACAGGTCCCCACTTTGGGTTTTCATAAACTATGAGAATGTATTAATCTAACCTTTCTCTGTACTCCTTCAAACCAAGGGCTTCCAATCAGAAAACATGTGCTATGACCACCAAACCAAAGAGCCAGATCTCTGCCCGAGCAGCCGGAACACGCTGCTGCTTATTTATCTTCCTCTCCATCATGCTACCCTCTCCTTGACGGTCTCCGTCACCCTTCCCTCTCCCTTGAGGAGCACACCCCTACGTTTCACACACTTCATGTGTCCCTCACACACCCAACCTTCATCCCAACCTTCATCCAGGGTCACAGCCTTGTTCTTTAGCAGGAGTTCACACTGTGCTTCACACCATAGTCTCACAGCAGAGGGAATTCCTTTAACCACGGACATGCTCACGATGGCCTCACAATACCAAAAGGTGTGCTCTGACCACCAGACCAGCAGCCTGAACAAACATTAACTCACCGACTGAATAGACTCTCCTTCAGAGGGTGGAGGTCTCTGTCACATGTTTAGTTCAAGTCCAGGTGTGGTTGCTGCCGTCACACACTGACGTCATAATTTCATAAAATACAGTTTATGCCCCCACACTTCCCCGATCTTGGGCAGTGTCTGTAAACCATTTTCACTATAGTTATCTATAGTTTAATCTATAGTACTATTGTCTGTTAACCGTGTGTGCATGTGCTGGCTGGCATTCACATGCCTTTCAAGGCTTTTAAAACGAGTTTAGATTACATGTTGTGCTTGTAGCAGGGCAGGAACTGAATGCCAACTAACAAAACAAAAGAAGATGTCTGTGATTTTTCCAGCCTCAAAGGCAAGATGTGAGTGTGGGAAAGTTGGATAATTACTGGCTCATGCACCCTGCATCATAATTATTACAATAATTATGCTTGTGTTAGTGTACTGGTATCGTTGTAATGCTAGTCCACTGCTGTCAGTGTTAGTGTACTGGTATCGCTGTAATGCTGGTCCACTGCTGTCAGTGTTAGTGTACTGGTATGTGTGTAATGCTGGTCCACTGCTATCAGTGTTAGTGTACTGGTATCTGTGTAATGCTGGTCCACTGCTGTCAGTGTTAGTGTACTGGTATGTGTGTAATGCTGGTCCACTGCTGTCAGTGTTAGTGTACTGGTATCTGTGTAATGCTGGTCCACTGCTGTCAGTGTTAGTGTACTGGTATGTGTGTAATGCTAGTCCACTGCTGTCAGTGTTAGTGTACTGGTATCGCTGTAATGCTGGTCCACTGCTGTCAGTGTTAGTGTACTGGTATCTGTGTAATGCTGGTCCACTGCTGTCAGTGTTAGTGTACTGGTATGTGTGTAATGCTGGTCCACTGCTGTCAGTGTTAGTGTACTGGTATCTGTGTAATGCTGGTCCACTGCTGTCAGTGTTAGTGTACTGGTATGTGTGTAATGCTGGTCCACTGCTATCAGTGTTAGTGTACTGGTATCTGTGTAATGCTGGTTCACTGCTGTCAGTGTTAGTGTACTGGTATGTGTGTAATGCTGGTCCACTGCTGTCAGTGTTAGTGTACTGGTATCTGTGTAATGCTGGTCCACTGCTGTCAGTGTTAGTGTACTGGTATGTGTGTAATGCTGGTCCACTGCTATCAGTGTTAGTGTACTGGTATGTGTGTAATGCTGGTCCACTGCTATCAGTGTTAGTGTACTGGTATCTGTGTAATGCTGGTCCACTGCTGTCAGTGTTAGTGTACTGGTATGTGTGTAATGCTGGTCCACTGCTGACAGTGTTAGTGTACTGGTATGTGTGTAATGCTGGTCCACTGCTATCAGTGTTAGTGTACTGGTATCTGTGTAATGCTGGTCCACTGCTGTCAGTGTTAGTGTACTGGTATCTGTGTAATGCTAGTCCACTGCTGTCAGTGTTAGTGTACTGGTATCGCTGTAATGCTGGTCCACTGCTGTCAGTGTTAGTGTACTGGTATCTGTGTAATGCTGGTCCACTGCTGTCAGTGTTAGTGTACTGGTATGTGTGTAATGCTGGTCCACTGCTGTCAGTGTTAGTGTACTGGTATCTGTGTAATGCTGGTCCACTGCTGTCAGTGTTAGTGTACTGGTATGTGTGTAATGCTGGTCCACTGCTATCAGTGTTAGTGTACTGGTATCTGTGTAATGCTGGTCCACTGCTGTCAGTGTTAGTGTACTGGTATCTGTGTAATGCTGGTCCACTGCTGTCAGTGTTAGTGTACTGGTATCTGTGTAATGCTGGTCCACTGCTGTCAGTGTTAGTGTACTGGTATCTGTGTAATGCTGGTCCACTGCTGTCAGTGTTAGTGTACTGGTATGTGTGTAATGCTGGTCCACTGCTATCAGTGTTAGTGTACTGGTATCTGTGTAATGCTGGTCCACTGCTGTCAGTGTTAGTGTACTGGTATGTGTGTAATGCTGGTCCACTGCTGTCAGTGTTAGTGTACTGGTATCTGTGTAATGCTGGTCCACTGCTGTCAGTGTTAGTGTACTGGTATGTGTGTAATGCTGGTCCACTGCTATCAGTGTTAGTGTACTGGTATGTGTGTAATGCTGGTCCACTGCTATCAGTGTTAGTGTACTGGTATCTGTGTAATGCTGGTCCACTGCTGTCAGTGTTAGTGTACTGGTATGTGTGTAATGCTGGTCCACTGCTGACAGTGTTAGTGTACTGGTATGTGTGTAATGCTGGTCCACTGCTATCAGTGTTAGTGTACTGGTATCTGTGTAATGCTGGTCCACTGCTGTCAGTGTTAGTGTACTGGTATCTGTGTAATGCTAGTCCACTGCTGTCAGTGTTAGTGTACTGGTATCGCTGTAATGCTGGTCCACTGCTGTCAGTGTTAGTGTACTGGTATCTGTGTAATGCTGGTCCACTGCTGTCAGTGTTAGTGTACTGGTATGTGTGTAATGCTGGTCCACTGCTATCAGTGTTAGTGTACTGGTATGTGTGTAATGCTGGTCCACTGCTGTCAGTGTTAGTGTACTGGTATGTGTGTAATGCTAGTCCACTGCTGTCAGTGTTAGTGTACTGGTATCGCTGTAATGCTGGTCCACTGCTGTCAGTGTTAGTGTACTGGTATGTGTGTAATGCTGGTCCACTGCTATCAGTGTTAGTGTACTGGTATCTGTGTAATGCTGGTCCACTGCTGTCAGTGTTAGTGTACTGGTATCTGTGTAATGCTGGTCCACTGCTGTCAGTGTTAGTGTACTGGTATCTGTGTAATGCTGGTCCACTGCTGTCAGTGTTAGTGTACTGGTATCTGTGTAATGCTGGTCCACTGCTGTCAGTGTTAGTGTACTGGTATCTGTGTAATGCTGGTCCACTGCTGTCAGTGTTAGTGTACTGGTATGTGTGTAATGCTGGTCCACTGCTGTCAGTGTTAGTGTACTGGTATCTGTAATGCTGGTCCACTGCTGTCAGTGTTAGTGTACTGGTATCTGTGTAATGCTGGTCCACTGCTGTCAGTGTTAGTGTACTGGTATCTGTGTAATGCTGGTCCACTGCTGTCAGTGTTAGTGTACTGGTATCTGTGTAATTCTGGTCCACTGCTGTCAGTGTTAGTGTACTGGTATCTGTGTAATTCTGGTCCACTGCTGTCAGTGTTGGTGTACTGGTATCTGTAATGCTGGTCCACTGCTGTCAGTGTTAGTGTACTGGTATCTGTAATGCTGGTCCACTGCTGTCAGTGTTAGTGTACTGGTATGTGTGTAATGCTGGTCCACTGCTGTCAGTGTTAGTGTACTGGTATCTGTGTAATGCTGGTCCACTGCTATCAGTGTTAGTGTACTGGTATCTGTGTAATGCTGGTCCACTGCTGTCAGTGTTAGTGTACTGGTATGTGTGTAATGCTGGTCCACTGCTGTCAGTGTTAGTGTACTGGTATCTGTGTAATGCTGGTCCACTGCTGTCAGTGTTAGTGTACTGGTATGTGTGTAATGCTGGTCCACTGCTATCAGTGTTAGTGTACTGGTATGTGTGTAATGCTGGTCCACTGCTATCAGTGTTAGTGTACTGGTATCTGTGTAATGCTGGTCCACTGCTGTCAGTGTTAGTGTACTGGTATGTGTGTAATGCTGGTCCACTGCTGACAGTGTTAGTGTACTGGTATGTGTGTAATGCTGGTCCACTGCTATCAGTGTTAGTGTACTGGTATCTGTGTAATGCTGGTCCACTGCTGTCAGTGTTAGTGTACTGGTATGTGTGTAATGCTGGTCCACTGCTATCAGTGTTAGTGTACTGGTATGTGTGTAATGCTGGTCCACTGCTGTCAGTGTTAGTGTACTGGTATGTGTGTAATGCTAGTCCACTGCTGTCAGTGTTAGTGTACTGGTATCGCTGTAATGCTGGTCCACTGCTGTCAGTGTTAGTGTACTGGTATGTGTGTAATGCTGGTCCACTGCTATCAGTGTTAGTGTACTGGTATCTGTGTAATGCTGGTCCACTGCTGTCAGTGTTAGTGTACTGGTATCTGTGTAATGCTGGTCCACTGCTGTCAGTGTTAGTGTACTGGTATCTGTGTAATGCTGGTCCACTGCTGTCAGTGTTAGTGTACTGGTATCTGTGTAATGCTGGTCCACTGCTGTCAGTGTTAGTGTACTGGTATCTGTGTAATGCTGGTCCACTGCTGTCAGTGTTAGTGTACTGGTATGTGTGTAATGCTGGTCCACTGCTGTCAGTGTTAGTGTACTGGTATCTGTAATGCTGGTCCACTGCTGTCAGTGTTAGTGTACTGGTATCTGTGTAATGCTGGTCCACTGCTGTCAGTGTTAGTGTACTGGTATCTGTGTAATGCTGGTCCACTGCTGTCAGTGTTAGTGTACTGGTATCTGTGTAATTCTGGTCCACTGCTGTCAGTGTTAGTGTACTGGTATCTGTGTAATTCTGGTCCACTGCTGTCAGTGTTGGTGTACTGGTATCTGTAATGCTGGTCCACTGCTGTCAGTGTTAGTGTACTGGTATCTGTAATGCTGGTCCACTGCTGTCAGTGTTAGTGTACTGGTATCTGTGTAATGCTGGTCCACTGCTATCAGTGTTAGTGTACTGGTATCTGTGTAATGCTGGTCCACTGCTGTCAGTGTTAGTGTACTGGTATGTGTGTAATGCTGGTCCACTGCTGTCAGTGTTAGTGTACTGGTATCTGTGTAATGCTGGTCCACTGCTGTCAGTGTTAGTGTACTGGTATGTGTGTAATGCTGGTCCACTGCTATCAGTGTTAGTGTACTGGTATGTGTGTAATGCTGGTCCACTGCTATCAGTGTTAGTGTACTGGTATCTGTGTAATGCTGGTCCACTGCTGTCAGTGTTAGTGTACTGGTATGTGTGTAATGCTGGTCCACTGCTGACAGTGTTAGTGTACTGGTATGTGTGTAATGCTGGTCCACTGCTATCAGTGTTAGTGTACTGGTATCTGTGTAATGCTGGTCCACTGCTGTCAGTGTTAGTGTACTGGTATGTGTGTAATGCTGGTCCACTGCTATCAGTGTTAGTGTACTGGTATGTGTGTAATGCTGGTCCACTGCTGTCAGTGTTAGTGTACTGGTATGTGTGTAATGCTAGTCCACTGCTGTCAGTGTTAGTGTACTGGTATCGCTGTAATGCTGGTCCACTGCTGTCAGTGTTAGTGTACTGGTATGTGTGTAATGCTGGTCCACTGCTATCAGTGTTAGTGTACTGGTATCTGTGTAATGCTGGTCCACTGCTGTCAGTGTTAGTGTACTGGTATCTGTGTAATGCTGGTCCACTGCTGTCAGTGTTAGTGTACTGGTATCTGTGTAATGCTGGTCCACTGCTGTCAGTGTTAGTGTACTGGTATCTGTGTAATGCTGGTCCACTGCTGTCAGTGTTAGTGTACTGGTATCTGTGTAATGCTGGTCCACTGCTGTCAGTGTTAGTGTACTGGTATGTGTGTAATGCTGGTCCACTGCTGTCAGTGTTAGTGTACTGGTATCTGTAATGCTGGTCCACTGCTGTCAGTGTTAGTGTACTGGTATCTGTGTAATGCTGGTCCACTGCTGTCAGTGTTAGTGTACTGGTATCTGTGTAATGCTGGTCCACTGCTGTCAGTGTTAGTGTACTGGTATCTGTGTAATTCTGGTCCACTGCTGTCAGTGTTAGTGTACTGGTATCTGTGTAATTCTGGTCCACTGCTGTCAGTGTTGGTGTACTGGTATCTGTAATGCTGGTCCACTGCTGTCAGTGTTAGTGTACTGGTATCTGTAATGCTGGTCCACTGCTATCAGTGTTAGTGTACTGATATGTGTGTAATGCTGGTCCACTGCTGTCAGTGTTAGTGTACTGGTATGTGTGTAATGCTAGTCCACTGCTGTCAGTGTTAGTGTACTGGTATCGCTGTAATGCTGGTCCACTGCTGTCAGTGTTAGTGTACTGGTATGTGTGTAATGCTGGTCCACTGCTATCAGTGTTAGTGTACTGGTATCTGTGTAATGCTGGTCCACTGCTGTCAGTGTTAGTGTACTGGTATCTGTGTAATGCTGGTCCACTGCTGTCAGTGTTAGTGTACTGGTATCTGTGTAATGCTGGTCCACTGCTGTCAGTGTTAGTGTACTGGTATCTGTGTAATGCTGGTCCACTGCTGTCAGTGTTAGTGTACTGGTATCTGTGTAATGCTGGTCCACTGCTGTCAGTGTTAGTGTACTGGTATGTGTGTAATGCTGGTCCACTGCTGTCAGTGTTAGTGTACTGGTATCTGTAATGCTGGTCCACTGCTGTCAGTGTTAGTGTACTGGTATCTGTGTAATGCTGGTCCACTGCTGTCAGTGTTAGTGTACTGGTATCTGTGTAATGCTGGTCCACTGCTGTCAGTGTTAGTGTACTGGTATCTGTGTAATTCTGGTCCACTGCTGTCAGTGTTAGTGTACTGGTATCTGTGTAATTCTGGTCCACTGCTGTCAGTGTTGGTGTACTGGTATCTGTAATGCTGGTCCACTGCTGTCAGTGTTAGTGTACTGGTATCTGTAATGCTGGTCCACTGCTGTCAGTGTTAGTGTACTGGTATGTGTGTAATGCTGGTCCACTGCTGTCAGTGTTAGTGTACTGGTATCTGTGTAATGCTGGTCCACTGCTGTCAGTGTTAGTGCACTGGTATGTGTGTAATGCTGGTCCACTGCTGTCAGTGTTAGTGTACTGGTATCGTTGTAATGCTGGTCCACTGCTGTCAGTGTTAGTGTACTGGTATCTGTAATGCTGGTCCACCGCTGTCAGTGTTAGTGTACTGGTACCTGTGTAATGCTGGTCCACTGCTGTCAGTGTTAGTGTACTGGTATCTGTGTAATGCTGGTCCACTGCTGTCAGTGTTAGTGTACTGGTATCTGTGTAATTCTGGTCCACTGCTGTCAGTGTTGGTGTACTGGTATCTGTAATGCTGGTCCACTGCTGTCAGTGTTAGTGTACTGGTATCTGTAATGCTGGTCCACTGCTGTCAGTGTTAGTGTACTGGTATCTGTGTAATGCTGGTCCACTGCTATCAGTGTTAGTGTACTGGTATCTGTGTAATGCTGGTCCACTGCTGTCAGTGTTAGTGTACTGGTATGTGTGTAATGCTGGTCCACTGCTGTCAGTGTTAGTGTACTGGTATCTGTGTAATGCTGGTCCACTGCTGTCAGTGTTAGTGTACTGGTATGTGTGTAATGCTGGTCCACTGCTATCAGTGTTAGTGTACTGGTATGTGTGTAATGCTGGTCCACTGCTATCAGTGTTAGTGTACTGGTATCTGTGTAATGCTGGTCCACTGCTGTCAGTGTTAGTGTACTGGTATGTGTGTAATGCTGGTCCACTGCTGACAGTGTTAGTGTACTGGTATGTGTGTAATGCTGGTCCACTGCTATCAGTGTTAGTGTACTGGTATCTGTGTAATGCTGGTCCACTGCTGTCAGTGTTAGTGTACTGGTATGTGTGTAATGCTGGTCCACTGCTATCAGTGTTAGTGTACTGGTATGTGTGTAATGCTGGTCCACTGCTGTCAGTGTTAGTGTACTGGTATGTGTGTAATGCTAGTCCACTGCTGTCAGTGTTAGTGTACTGGTATCGCTGTAATGCTGGTCCACTGCTGTCAGTGTTAGTGTACTGGTATGTGTGTAATGCTGGTCCACTGCTATCAGTGTTAGTGTACTGGTATCTGTGTAATGCTGGTCCACTGCTGTCAGTGTTAGTGTACTGGTATCTGTGTAATGCTGGTCCACTGCTGTCAGTGTTAGTGTACTGGTATCTGTGTAATGCTGGTCCACTGCTGTCAGTGTTAGTGTACTGGTATCTGTGTAATGCTGGTCCACTGCTGTCAGTGTTAGTGTACTGGTATCTGTGTAATGCTGGTCCACTGCTGTCAGTGTTAGTGTACTGGTATGTGTGTAATGCTGGTCCACTGCTGTCAGTGTTAGTGTACTGGTATCTGTAATGCTGGTCCACTGCTGTCAGTGTTAGTGTACTGGTATCTGTGTAATGCTGGTCCACTGCTGTCAGTGTTAGTGTACTGGTATCTGTGTAATGCGGGTCCACTGCTGTCAGTGTTAGTGTACTGGTATCTGTGTAATTCTGGTCCACTGCTGTCAGTGTTAGTGTACTGGTATCTGTGTAATTCTGGTCCACTGCTGTCAGTGTTGGTGTACTGGTATCTGTAATGCTGGTCCACTGCTGTCAGTGTTAGTGTACTGGTATCTGTAATGCTGGTCCACTGCTGTCAGTGTTAGTGTACTGGTATGTGTGTAATGCTGGTCCACTGCTGTCAGTGTTAGTGTACTGGTATCTGTGTAATGCTGGTCCACTGCTGTCAGTGTTAGTGTACTGGTATGTGTGTAATGCTGGTCCACTGCTGTCAGTGTTAGTGTACTGGTATCGTTGTAATGCTGGTCCACTGCTGTCAGTGTTAGTGTACTGGTATCTGTAATGCTGGTCCACCGCTGTCAGTGTTAGTGTACTGGTACCTGTGTAATGCTGGTCCACTGCTGTCAGTGTTAGTGTACTGGTATCTGTGTAATGCTGGTCCACTGCTGTCAGTGTTAGTGTACTGGTATCTGTAATGCTGGTCCACTGCTGTCAGTGTTAGTGTACTGGTATCTGTGTAATTCTGGTCCACTGCTGTCAGTGTTAGTGTACTGGTATCTGTGTAATTCTGGTCCACTGCTGTCAGTGTTAGTGTACTGGTATCTGTAATGCTGGTCCACTGCTGTCAGTGTTAGTGTACTGGTATCTGTAATGCTGGTCCACTGCTGTCAGTGTTAGTGTACTGGTATTGTTGTAATGCTGGTCCACTGCTGTCAGTGTTAGTGTACTGGTATCTGTGTAATGCTGGTCCACTGCTGTCAGTGTTAGTGTTCTGGTATGTGTGTAATGCTGGTCCATTGCTGTCAGTGTTAGTGTACTGGTATCGTTGTAATGCTGGTCCACTGCTGTCAGTGTTAGTGTACTGGTATCTGTAATGCTGGTCCACTGCTGTCAGTGTTAGTGTACTGGTATGTGTGTAATGCTGGTCCACTGCTATCAGTGTTAGTGTACTGGTATCGTTGTAATGCTAGTCCACTGCTGTCAGTGTTAGTGTACTGGTATCGCTGTAATGCTGGTCCACTGCTGTCAGTGTTAGTGTACTGGTATCTGTGTAATGCTGGTCCACTGCTGTCAGTGTTAGTGTACTGGTATCTGTGTAATGCTGGTCCACTGCTGTCAGTGTTAGTGTACTGGTATCTGTGTAATGCTGGTCCACTGCTGTCAGTGTTAGTGTACTGGTATCTGTGTAATGCTGGTCCACTGCTGTCAGTGTTAGTGTACTGGTATCTGTGTAATGCTGGTCCATTGCTGTCAGTGTTAGTGTACTGGTATCTGTAATGCTGGTCCACTGCTGTCAGTGTTAGTGTACTGGTATGTGTGTAATGATAGTCCACTGCTGTCAGTGTTAGTGTACTGGTATCTGTAATGCTGGTCCACTGCTGTCAGTGTTAGTGTACTGGTATCTGTGTAATGCTGGTCCACTGCTGTCAGTGTTAGTGTACTGGTATGTGTGTAATGCTGGTCCACTGCTGTCAGTGTTAGTGTACTGGTATCGTTGTAATGCTGGTCCACTGCTGTCAGTGTTAGTGTACTGGTATCTGTAATGCTGGTCCACTGCTGTCAGTGTTAGTGTACTGGTATGTGTGTAATGCTGGTCCACTGCTATCAGTGTTAGTGTACTGGTATCGTTGTAATGCTAGTCCACTGCTGTCAGTGTTAGTGTACTGGTATCGCTGTAATGCTGGTCCACTGCTGTCAGTGTTAGTGTACTGGTATCTGTGTAATGCTGGTCCACTGCTGTCAGTGTTAGTGTACTGGTATCTGTGTAATGCTGGTCCACTGCTGTCAGTGTTAGTGTACTGGTATGTGTGTAATGCTGGTCCACTGCTATCAGTGTTAGTGTACTGGTATCTGTGTAATGCTGGTCCACTGCTGTCAGTGTTAGTGTACTGGTATGTGTGTAATGCTGGTCCACTGATGTCAGTGTTAGTGTACTGGTATGTGTGTAATGCTGGTCCACTGCTATCAGTGTTAGTGTACTGGTATCTGTGTAATGCTGGTCCACTGCTGTCAGTGTTAGTGTACTGGTATCTGTGTAATGCTAGTCCACTGCTGTCAGTGTTAGTGTACTGGTATCGCTGTAATGCTGGTCCACTGCTGTCAGTGTTAGTGTACTGGTATCTGTGTAATGCTGGTCCACTGCTGTCAGTGTTAGTGTACTGGTATGTGTGTAATGCTGGTCCACTGCTATCAGTGTTAGTGTACTGGTATGTGTGTAATGCTGGTCCACTGCTGTCAGTGTTAGTGTACTGGTATGTGTGTAATGCTAGTCCACTGCTGTCAGTGTTAGTGTACTGGTATCGCTGTAATGCTGGTCCACTGCTGTCAGTGTTAGTGTACTGGTATGTGTGTAATGCTGGTCCACTGCTATCAGTGTTAGTGTACTGGTATGTGTGTAATGCTGGTCCACTGCTGTCAGTGTTAGTGTACTGGTATGTGTGTAATGCTGGTCCACTGCTATCAGTGTTAGTGTACTGGTATCTGTGTAATGCTGGTCCACTGCTGTCAGTGTTAGTGTACTGGTATCTGTGTAATGCTGGTCCACTGCTGTCAGTGTTAGTGTACTGGTATGTGTGTAATGCTGGTCCACTGCTGTCAGTGTTAGTGTACTGGTATCTGTGTAATGCTGGTCCACTGCTGTCAGTGTTAGTGTACTGGTATGTGTGTAATGCTGGTCCACTGCTATCAGTGTTAGTGTACTGGTATGTGTGTAATGCTGGTCCACTGCTATCAGTGTTAGTGTACTGGTATCTGTGTAATGCTGGTCCACTGCTGTCAGTGTTAGTGTACTGGTATGTGTGTAATGCTGGTCCACTGCTGACAGTGTTAGTGTACTGGTATGTGTGTAATGCTGGTCCACTGCTATCAGTGTTAGTGTACTGGTATCTGTGTAATGCTGGTCCACTGCTGTCAGTGTTAGTGTACTGGTATCTGTGTAATGCTAGTCCACTGCTGTCAGTGTTAGTGTACTGGTATCGCTGTAATGCTGGTCCACTGCTGTCAGTGTTAGTGTACTGGTATCTGTGTAATGCTGGTCCACTGCTGTCAGTGTTAGTGTACTGGTATGTGTGTAATGCTGGTCCACTGCTATCAGTGTTAGTGTACTGGTATGTGTGTAATGCTGGTCCACTGCTGTCAGTGTTAGTGTACTGGTATGTGTGTAATGCTAGTCCACTGCTGTCAGTGTTAGTGTACTGGTATCGCTGTAATGCTGGTCCACTGCTGTCAGTGTTAGTGTACTGGTATGTGTGTAATGCTGGTCCACTGCTATCAGTGTTAGTGTACTGGTATGTGTGTAATGCTGGTCCACTGCTGTCAGTGTTAGTGTACTGGTATGTGTGTAATGCTGGTCCACTGCTATCAGTGTTAGTGTACTGGTATCTGTGTAATGCTGGTCCACTGCTGTCAGTGTTAGTGTACTGGTATCGCTGTAATGCTGGTCCACTGCTGTCAGTGTTAGTGTACTGGTATCTGTGTAATGCTGGTCCACTGCTGTCAGTGTTAGTGTACTGGTATCTGTGTAATGCTGGTCCACTGCTGTCAGTGTTAGTGTACTGGTATCTGTGTAATGCTGGTCCACTGCTGTCAGTGTTAGTGTACTGGTATGTGTGTAATGCTGGTCCACTGCTGTCAGTGTTAGTGTACTGGTATCTGTAATGCTGGTCCACTGCTGTCAGTGTTAGTGTACTGGTATCTGTGTAATGCTGGTCCACTGCTGTCAGTGTTAGTGTACTGGTATCTGTGTAATGCTGGTCCACTGCTGTCAGTGTTAGTGTACTGGTATGTGTGTAATGCTGGTCCACTGCTGTCAGTGTTAGTGTACTGGTATGTGTGTAATGCTAGTCCACTGCTGTCAGTGTTAGTGTACTGGTATCGCTGTAATGCTGGTCCACTGCTGTCAGTGTTAGTGTACTGGTATGTGTGTAATGCTGGTCCACTGCTATCAGTGTTAGTGTACTGGTATGTGTGTAATGCTGGTCCACTGCTGTCAGTGTTAGTGTACTGGTATGTGTGTAATGCTGGTCCACTGCTATCAGTGTTAGTGTACTGGTATCTGTGTAATGCTGGTCCACTGCTGTCAGTGTTAGTGTACTGGTATCTGTGTAATGCTGGTCCACTGCTGTCAGTGTTAGTGTACTGGTATCTGTGTAATGCTGGTCCACTGCTGTCAGTGTTAGTGTACTGGTATCTGTGTAATGCTGGTCCACTGCTGTCAGTGTTAGTGTACTGGTATGTGTGTAATGCTGGTCCACTGCTGTCAGTGTTAGTGTACTGGTATCTGTAATGCTGGTCCACTGCTGTCAGTGTTAGTGTACTGGTATCTGTGTAATGCTGGTCCACTGCTGTCAGTGTTAGTGTACTGGTATCTGTGTAATGCTGGTCCACTGCTGTCAGTGTTAGTGTACTGGTATCTGTGTAATTCTGGTCCACTGCTGTCAGTGTTAGTGTACTGGTATCTGTGTAATTCTGGTCCACTGCTGTCAGTGTTGGTGTACTGGTATCTGTAATGCTGGTCCACTGCTGTCAGTGTTAGTGTACTGGTATCTGTAATGCTGGTCCACTGCTGTCAGTGTTAGTGTACTGGTATCTGTGTAATTCTGGTCCACTGCTGTCAGTGTTAGTGTACTGGTATCTGTGTAATTCTGGTCCACTGCTGTCAGTGTTAGTGTACTGGTATCTGTAATGCTGGTCCACTGCTGTCAGTGTTAGTGTACTGGTATCTGTAATGCTGGTCCACTGCTGTCAGTGTTAGTGTACTGGTATTGTTGTAATGCTGGTCCACTTCTGTCAGTGTTAGTGTACTGGTATCTGTGTAATGCTGGTCCACTGCTGTCAGTGTTAGTGTACTGGTATGTGTGTAATGCTGGTCCATTGCTGTCAGTGTTAGTGTACTGGTATCGTTGTAATGCTGGTCCACTGCTGTCAGTGTTAGTGTACTGGTATCTGTAATGCTGGTCCACTGCTGTCAGTGTTAGTGTACTGGTATGTGTGTAATGCTGGTCCACTGCTATCAGTGTTAGTGTACTGGTATCGTTGTAATGCTAGTCCACTGCTGTCAGTGTTAGTGTACTGGTATCGCTGTAATGCTGGTCCACTGCTGTCAGTGTTAGTGTACTGGTATCTGTGTAATGCTGGTCCACTGCTGTCAGTGTTAGTGTACTGGTATCTGTGTAATGCTGGTCCACTGCTGTCAGTGTTAGTGTACTGGTATCTGTGTAATGCTGGTCCACTGCTGTCAGTGTTAGTGTACTGGTATCTGTGTAATGCTGGTCCATTGCTGTCAGTGTTAGTGTACTGGTATCTGTAATGCTGGTCCACTGCTGTCAGTGTTAGTGTACTGGTATGTGTGTAATGATAGTCCACTGCTGTCAGTGTTAGTGTACTGGTATCTGTAATGCTGGTCCACTGCTGTCAGTGTTAGTGTACTGGTATCTGTGTAATGCTGGTCCACTGCTGTCAGTGTTAGTGTACTGGTATCTGTAATGCTGGTCTACTGCTGGCAGTGTTAGTGTACTGGTATCTGTGTAATGCTGGTCCACTGATGTCAGTGTTAGTGTACTGGTATCTGTGTAATGCTGGTCCACTGCTGTCAGTGTTAGTGTACTGGTATGTGTGTAATGCTGGTCCACTGCTGTCAGTGTTAGTGTACTGGTATCGTTGTAATGCTGGTCCACTGCTGTCAGTGTTAATGTACTGGTATCTGTAATGCTGGTCCACTGCTGTCAGTGTTAGTGTACTGGTATGTGTGTAATGCTGGTCCACTGCTATCAGTGTTAGTGTACTGGTATCGTTGTAATGCTAGTCCACTGCTGTCAGTGTTAGTGTACTGGTATCGCTGTAATGCTGGTCCACTGCTGTCAGTGTTAGTGTACTGGTATCTGTGTAATGCTGGTCCACTGCTGTCAGTGTTAGTGTACTGGTATCTGTGTAATGCTGGTCCACTGCTGTCAGTGTTAGTGTACTGGTATCTGTGTAATGCTGGTCCACTGCTGTCAGTGTTAGTGTACTGGTATCTGTGTAATGCTGGTCCACTGCTGTCAGTGTTAGTGTACTGGTATCTGTAATGCTGGTCCACTGCTGTCAGTGTTAGTGTACTGGTATGTGTGTAATGATAGTCCACTGCTGTCAGTGTTAGTGTACTGGTATCTGTAATGCTGGTCCACTGCTGTCAGTGTTAGTGTACTGGTATCTGTGTAATGCTGGTCCACTGCTGTCAGTGTTAGTGTACTGGTATCTGTAATGCTGGTCTACTGCTGGCAGTGTTAGTGTACTGGTATCTGTGTAATGCTGGTCCACTGATGTCAGTGTTAGTGTACTGGTATCTGTGTAATGCTGGTTCACTGGTGTCAGTGTTAGTGTACTGGTATCTGTGTAATGCTGGTCCACTGCTGTCAGTGTTAGTGTACTGGTATCGTTGTAATGCTAGTCCAGTGCTGTCAGTGTTAGTGTACTGGTATCTGTAATGCTGGTCCACTGCTGTCAGTGTTAGTGTACTGGTCTGTGTGTAATGCTGGTCCACTGCTGTCAGTGTTACTGTACTGGTATCTGTAATGCTGGTCCACTGCTGTCAGTGTTAGTGTACTGGTATGTGTGTAATGCTGGTCAACTGCTGTCAGTGTTAGTGTACTGGTATCGCTGTAATGCTGGTCCACTGCTGTCAGTGTTAGTGTACTGGTATCTGTGTAATGCTGGTCCACTGCTGTCAGTGTTACTGTACTGGTATCGCTGTAATGCTGGTCCACTGCTGTCAGTGTTAGTGTACTGGTATCGCTGTAATGCTGGTCCACTGCTGTCAGTGTTAGTGTACTGGTATCTGTAATGCTGGTCCACTGCTGTCAGTGTTAGTGTACTGGTATCTGTGTAATGCTGGTCCACTGCTGTCAGTGTCAGTGTACTGGTATCTGTAATGCTGGTCCACTGCTGTCAGTGTTAGTGTACTGGTATCTGTGTAATGCTGGTCCACTGCTGTCAGTGTTAGTGTACTGGTATCTGTGTAATTCTGGTCCACTGCTGTCAGTGTTAGTGTACTGGTATCTGTGTAATGCTGGTCCACTGCTGTGAGTGTCAGTGTACTGGTATCTGTAATGCTGGTCCACTGCTGTCAGTGTTAGTGTACTGGTATCTGTGTAATGCTGGTCCACTGCTGTCAGTGTTAGTGTACTGGTATCTGTGTAATGCTGGTCCACTGCTGTCAGTGTTAGTGTACTGGTATCTGTAATGCTTGTTCACTGGTTCCACCCAGAGCAGAGAGCGGAATCATCCATAGCCTACCAAGGAAAGATGGTGTTACTTATTACCAATAGCTAGAATTGGGAGAGTTGTGTGAGAGTTGTATGTTGCTCGTGCGCTATTGCGCAATCTTTGTAAATAAACAAAGTGACGTCAGTCCAAAGAGGATTCTGTGTCTCGTCCTTCACCGACCCACGAACGTCACAGTAACCTGCTAAACAAATTGTGAAATTGCTGTACTTCAATTGGAAGACCAAAGGGTTAACCATCATTAGCTACAGTAGCTAGATATGTATCTTATCCAGCTAAACCGAAATGTCAGTATATAAAATCAGTAACACAATATCTAATTTTAATAAGTTAGTTCTGTTTTACATTTTTTTTTCAGTTACTTGTGGTATAACATTGTAGTGTAACCTTGATGACCCTATGCCTATCTATAACTGGAATTACATATGGTATATCATAGTGTTACGGAACGGCTCCGGACCCTTCCCTGTGGGCGTGCCGCAATGTTGTCTGCGTGTCGTTATGTCCATGTTTGTACTTCCGTGGGTGTGGGTTGTTTGTGAGCGTGTTCGTGGTTACACCTGTGCCTTGTCTCGAGATCACGTGGGTCTGTGTACTTCACCTATTTAATGTGCGTTAACGCGGTGTCTTGTGCTCGTCTTTGTCTAAAGTTCATGCCTGTGCAAGCCTCCGCATTTGCGTGCTTGCACCGTCCGTGCTGAGCTTTGCGTTGCGTTTTGTATCTCATTAAATGTTCTGTGTGCACCGTAAGACGCTGGTCGTGTCTTCTCCTTCCTCCTGCACCACAGCGTCACAGAAAGACGAGCCACGTACAAAGGACGTATGCCAGGATACGCCACCCGGGCACCGAAGGGGAAAAGAAAGAGCCGGCGTCGCCACGGCTCTTCCCCAGTCCGGCGCCGCGAGGTCTCCGTCACCGAGCAGGAGATGAAGCAGGATCCCGTCTGCTCCTACCTGCTCTGCGTCGCTCGCGAGACGGAGGACGCAGAGACGGCGGAACATTTCCGCCAATCCGCGGTACGCATGTGGGAGGAGAGACACCCCCACGCGTCCCTGGAACTGCCACCCAGGGCTGTGGGTAGCAGTAAAGAGGAGGAAAACAGCGCGTCGCTCCTGGTCTTCTCCGAGGAGGAGGAGACCAGTGAGCCTCTGGTGGTGAGCGTAGGCGCCTTTGCCCTCACCCCTCCTGAAGAAGAGTTCGGGAGTGAGGACTCCGGAGAGGAGGAGAGTCCCCCCCCCTCCGTGTTTTCCGACGAGGAGAGTGAGGGCGAAGCCTGCTGCCCTTCCCTCACGTCAGCGGCTCCCCAGACGTCGGACGAGGAGCAAGAGACCAGCCCCACTCCACCGGGCTGCTCCGACGCCGACGAGCGCCCCGAGAAGGCAGAGGATGACGTCAGCCCTCCCCCGTCCGTACACTCCGACTCGACGGTGTACTACGGAGAGGGGGAGAACGTCAGTCCCCCTCCGTCCCTGTACTCCGAGACGACGGTGTACTACGGGGAGGGAGGGAGCGCCAGCCCACCTCTGTCCGTTCGCTCGACCCTTTCCGGGTTCAACAGCAGGAGCGAGGGAGAGGACAGCGCCTCGATGAGCTCGGCGGACACTGTGTTGAAGGAGAAGGGGTGTTCGCCAGACGGTGAGGGCTCACGTTCCCCGTCGGTGAGGAGCAGCATGAGCTGGTCGTGCTACCCCGCTTCGGAGGAGCCCATGTCCCTGGACCGGAGTGTCTCGGAGGAGGAGGGGGAGCCGATGGAGACGTCGAGGGTTGACGCGTCGGCGATCCCGGTACCGCCAAAGGGACCCGGCGCGGTCAGTGGGCCAAGGTGGGGCTTCGGTGTGCCCAGGGAGAAGCCGGGGAAGCCCGCCGGCGCGCGGCGCCGAGTCCCGGTCCCTGCGAAGCCCAAGGAGAGAGTCGCCGCTCCACGGGAGAAAGCCCCGGGCGCAAAAACCAAGAGCGCCCCGAGGGGTGCAACGCGCTCCGGAGGCGCGGCGCCAAGGACTGGGGGAACTCCGCCGCCGGTTCGGTCCGCGGCGCCCGTTCCTCCTGCATTCCCTGGAGGGATAGCGCCGCCACTAGCGCTTGGGCAGGCGGTTCAACCAGTGTCATGGCTGCCTGTTCCTATATGTTTGTCCATTCCCCTATGTCTCCCTAATCTCCTTTTCCCGTTTGTTCCTCTTGTGTTTCATGTTCCCGTGTGCGTGTTTGTGACTGTGCCATTGTTTAATGTTTTCTCCCCTGTCTTCCCAGGGAGGGTGTGCTAGAGCTGTCCGCGGCGGTTCCCGCCGTCGGGGGTGACTGCTCTCGGAGGCTCGTGATCCCGGGGGCTCCGGACCTGCCCGTTGGTGTTTGTTCGGTGCTCTCCCGCTACGCGGGACGCTCCGGGAGTAGCGAGCCCCTGGCGGGGGGTTCTGTTACGGAACGGCTCCGGACCCTTCCCTGTGGGCGTGCCGCAATGTTGTCTGCGTGTCGTTATGTCCATGTTTGTACTTCCGTGGGTGTGGGTTGTTTGTGAGCGTGTTCGTGGTTACACCTGTGCCTTGTCTCGAGATCACGTGGGTCTGTGTACTTCACCTATTTAATGTGCGTTAACGCGGTGTCTTGTGCTCGTCTTTGTCTAAAGTTCATGCCTGTGCAAGCCTCCGCATTTGCGTGCTTGCACCGTCCGTGCTGAGCTTTGCGTTGCGTTTTGTATCTCATTAAATGTTCTGTGTGCACCGTAAGACGCTGGTCGTGTCTTCTCCTTCCTCCTGCACCACAGCGTCACACATAGGCCTATACAGCATTTTAACATGAGATGACATTCAGTATGGATGGTTAAAGCTACAATAGACTTTTTGTGATACATTTTCTAAACTTTTTCTGACAGTTTTTACTTCCCAAACTGAAAAAGGTTGGAACTTATAGTGTTATGTGCTGATTTCTAAGCTTTTAGAAATGTGTAAACTTTACATTACAACTGTTCTAACCACAGTGTCAGCAAAACAGACCAGAGCTGAGTCGTGTTTGCGATCGAGTCTGTTCATTGGTTGAGTGTCAGGGACCGGAAGCTTCCGCCCACAGCGATCATAGTCATTTAATTTACCTGCCTAGAGGTCATGCAGTGGAAACTAAAACCTTTATTCAAACATTAGCTTGAAATTGCAAGAAGGTGGAGAGAAAAATGGCTGGTTTATTTGCCTTCTGTTAATTTCTTTGTAGACTGCTGGGTACAGTATGTCTGCAGAGGGTTAGACTGATTTTCTTCATGCTTACAACCTCAAATGATACAAATGTGCACTTTATTTTGCATCATCATTCTTTTCAATTCTGAAATTGTATGGCCCTAGTTGGGCTGATTATAACTATATTATACAGTTGTGATCAAATTTATTCAACCCCCAATGCTGCGAAGGGTTTTATGGAATTCAGTGCACATTTGTAATTGTGTTCATAATGAAATCTTACAAGGACTTGTTAAAGAACTAAATGCAATTAGGCAGATTTAAAAGGACTGTGATACTCAGCTCCTTCTAGACATCTACTGGTGTGTTTCCAAGCATGGTGAAGGCAAGAGAATGGTCCCAGAAGACAAGAGAAGAGGTTATTGCTCTTCACAAGAATGGCAATGGATATAAAAAGATTGCGAAGTTGTTAAATATTCCAAGAGACACTATCGGAAGTATCATTCGCAAGTTCAAGTTAAAGGGCACAGTGGAAACGTTACCTGGTCGTGGCAGAAAGAAGATCCTGACCGCGACTGCTGTGCGCTACCTGAAGCGTAATGTGGAGAAAAATCCCCGCGTGACTGCTAAGGAACTGAAAAAAGACCTGTCAGATGTGGGCACTGAAGTTTCAGCTCAGACAATAAGGCGCGCACTGCATAACGAAGACCTCCATGCCAGAACGCCCAGACGCACCCCCTTGCTGACTCCAAATAACAAGAAAAGTCGACTGCAGTATGCCAAAAGTCATGTGGACAAGCCACAAAGGTTTTGGAACAGGTTTTGGAAACTAAATTAGAACTGTTTGGGACAATGGACCAGCGCTATGTTTGGAGAAGGAAGAACCAGGCTTATGAACAAAAGAACACCTTGCCTACTGTGAAGCATGGCGGGGGGTCAATTATGCTTTGGGGCTGTTTTGCTTCTAATGGTACAGGAAAGCTTCAACGTGTGCAGGGTACCATGAATTCCCTTCAGTACCAGGAGATCTTGGAGGAAAATGTGATGGAGTCAGTCACAAACCTGCGGCTTGGGAGACGTTGGACCTTCCAACAGGACAATGATCCGAAGCACACATCCAAGTCCACTAGAGCATGGTTGAACATGAAAGGCTGGAACATTCTAGAGTGGCCATCGCAATCACCAGACTTAAATCCAATTGAGAACCTCTGGTGGGACCTAAAGAAGGCAGTTGCAGTGCGCAAGCCTAAGAATGTGACTGAACTGGAGGCTTTTGCCCATGAAGAATGGGCTAAGATACCCATAGGTCGCTGCAAGACACTTGTGTCAAGCTATGCTTCACGCTTGAAAGCTGTCATAACTGGAAAAGGATGTTGTACTAAGTACTAAAAAATAATGTCACTAGGGGGTTGAATAAAACTGATAATGATGTGAGCACAGTAAAGACATTTGTGGTTATTCCATCATAAATATTATGTTATGTTTGTCTAATTTATAAGTGCCTCTTTGATATAATTGTAAATAAGATGACTGAAATGATCAAAATCAATGTCAAACTGGCCAAAACACTTTATTTCAGTGGGGGTTGAATAAATTTGATCACAACTGTAGCTATATAGATTATAGCTATAATCTGCTATACCTTAAAATGATATAGACTTCTAAATTTGTTGTAAAAATGTGCCTGTACATGTGTCTGTCCACCCGTTCTTTGCTTACGTCACAAAGACTAGACTAAAATGTATATTTGCATGACATAACCCCTGCTTGATTTATAAACACACACACACACACACACACACACACACACACACACACACACACACACACACACACACACACACACACACACACACACACACACACACCACAAAGTTGGTGTGGCCTTGCTGGCAAACTAAGATTAGCTTGTTTCTGATGTTAAATCTACAGGTTAGCATTGGCATATTTTAAAATGACTGAAAATACCTTCATAAAGTTCCCAGCTTGGTGTTTGTCCTGGTATTATTGTGAGCCTGTGCTCTCACGGTTTCTCATAAGTGGTTTACTGCATATTTAACACTATTTGTGGTCAAACAAACACCTAAGCACTGAAATAAGTCTGCATTAGAGGACCTTTTAGAGGTGGGGCTGGTGATGGACGGTGATGGATAGAGGGATGGAGCTTAGAAGTTGTATAAGCTCATCTCAAGGTTAGATCTCAGTACACCAGAGGTGTAGCCATGTCAAAAGGTGGAGCGTGTCGAAAGGTGACATGGGTGTGACAATAGCGTTCGCACAAGTATTCACTCCCAGACAGCTTGTCAACTATTTTTTATTCAAGAATGAACACAAGTGGACTCACACAAAAAGTGACTGCTACCCTGTCACAGTCCCAAGAGCCTGTCCTGTCCTCTCTCTCTCTCCCCCCTGTCCCCACTCCCACACAACAGCTTAAAGGAAGAGTATCACAATAATCCCTTAAGGGTACTCAGCACACAAATTTTAGATAAGATTTTAGATAAGAAAAATATGTTTTCTTTACATGCTGTAGTCCAATTTAAAAACAAAGAAAGAAACAAAGAAACAAACACACAAAGAAAACACATTATATAACACATTATACTCACTCACTATTCTAAAACGATTTTAACCCAAACTAAGAGAAGTATTATTTGATAAGGGAAGTATTTGATAAGGGGAGTATTATTTGATAAGGGAAGTATTATTTGATATGAGAAGCATTATTTGATATGAGAAGCATTATTTGATTTGGGAAACAATACTTGATAAGGGAAACATTATTTGATATGGGATATTAGTCTATCGAGATATGCTACCCCTGGGAAATGTTAATAAGGAAGTTATAATGGATATAAATACATGGTTCCCTTGTGCATACAGTAAACATACTTGATTTTGTAATTCAAATGCATTATAATACTGAGTTAGGCTATATTTTATGGGAAACACAACTGGGAATGTAAACTGAGACGGTAGCATTTCTTGATGGAGTAGCACATCTGTTATTTCGCTTATGCACCTTCATTCAATTGTCAGTGCATGTGTTGGACAGCTTTCTAGAAGTTAGCTCTTAGCCCTTAAATATGTCAGCTATTATTAAAAAGAAAGACTGTTGCAGAGTGAGCACAGGCATCTGAAGATTTGGGAAGATTTGCAGAAACGGTCAGGCATTCTATGATGGGGAGTTTGGTAGCCTCTGCAGTGCTAATTTCTACTGAGATATAAGCATTTGCAAATGTGTCCCCCTCCAGTAGAACCCTAAAAGTTGAAGGAAATTTCAGCTACAAAACAAAGTGGATAATTTGAACATTTATTATGTCTTGGCTCTGGACGAGAGCTGTTGTCCATGATTCAGCCCAGTTAGTGATCTATATATGTGGAGCTGTGATGATACAACCCAGTTAGTGATCCTATGTGGGGCTGTGATGATACAGCCCAGTTACTGATCTATATATGTGGAGCTGTGATGATACAGTCCAGTTACTGATCTATATATGTGGAGCTGTGGTGATACAGCCCAGTTACTGATCTATATATGTGGAGCTGTGATGATACAGTTCAGTTACTGATCTATATATGTGGAGCTGTGATGATACAGCCTGGTTACTGATCTTTATATGTGGGTTAATGATAAACTTGATGACGGAGGAGCTGGCAGCTATGTGGTCAATGTGATGTTAGTTTTGTTAAAATTGCAAGAACCTTCAAAGCCAAACAACCACAAATTCATTAAATAATGATATAATTCTGTCCTCCACATTTTCATTGTATCATTGTAATTTTGATGTCCTCCCTTGGAAAAATGTATTGCCCTCTCCTGGTGTAATGTGTAGGTGTTCCAAAATTTTCATCCATATAGTGCAGGGGTAATCAATTAAATCTTTCCGCGGTCCATTTTTGGCAGATAGCTCAGACCTTAGGTCCGGGTCCGCGGTGGCGAACGAAAGTTGTTGAGCGGGGGGGGGGGCGGGGGAAGCGAACGTAACACTCAAATGGGTGGTGAACGTAACACTCCTCTGAAAATAAATTCTCCGGTTTAAAATATAGTCTCCCGTTAAAATTTTTTTGGCATTTGGGTCCGTATCCAGTTAATCAGGAATGTGATTGGGTCCGGACAGGACGGCGTTCGGGTCCGGATCCGGACCGCGGTCCGCCATTTGGTGATACCTGATATAGTGTATTGTATTAACTAATTAAAATAATAATTTTCTTACTTTAGCTTGAGGTTTATTCTTCTGTAGCAATGCTGTGATGATGGATGAAGAAGTCTCCACTGACACTGTCTTAGTTGTCAATATTAAGTTCATTAATGCTGAAGTGACGATCACTTTGCGTGTTCATTTGATGTGTAGAGAGGTAATCAGTTGGAGTCGTTCAATCAATTTAAACATGTTTTATTTGCAAACGAAGATCTTAGGAGACCTCACAACACAACGCACTGTGCTCCTTTAAGAGGGAATGAGATCTGACAATTTACAGTTAAAACAGACACTTATACCTTTGGTCACTCCACCCAAATCGTGTGCCACTTACTGTTGTGTAAATTCTTTTTTTTTTTGCACCAATCATGGATCTATTTTGCACACTCTACAGAATTTAGTTGCCAATTATTTCCCATGACCCTTTCTCCTCTTTAGAAGAAAACATCTTGTGCTTCTGCTACGGGTGGTTCCCAATTAATTTTATTCCACAATATGTGTTGCAAAGTGTTCTTAATCACACAGGTGGCTCCTGGTATTCTGTTGAGCTCCCTTGTTATACTATTTTGATTAACCCCTTGACTTTCCCAAGTTTGTAACCTTTATTTAAAACAGGGGTCTCCAACACGTCGCTCGCGCCACCCCTTTCCGAGTAGCTCGCCAAAGGTCCAATGAATTACATATAAATTTGTAAACCTAATTATAATTGGTCCCATCGAGAAATCTACTTAAATTTATGTCCAATCAAAATTCACAGTTGTCCCTCCCATTCTAACACTAAATGATTTATTCGCCAATTATACAACAGTTAGTTCACAATCCGACTGGTTGAGAAGTGTTCTAACCCTGCAGATATGTGTGATAACAGCACGGTATTCTCATTCTCTGTATCACTCCGCGGATGCGTTGTCAAGTAATGGCATGTACATGTATTCACGATAACACACTCCCTCTCGTGTTCTATTGCTCAATTAGCTGTCAATCAAAAAGTTAGGCTGCCGTCAATATTGAATAAACCAGGGGTCACCCACATCATGAGTCGCCCGCGGGCTTGTTTTAAAAATAGCTCACTATAGTGCAATGCACCAAAGCGCTGCATCGTTTATGTTTCTGCTACTATTATAGATTGTCCGCGGTTGCTAGCGGTCTTCCCGCTTGGCAATTGACACTCGCACACGCAACTTTCGTTCGCCACCCCAACAACCCCCCCCCCCCCCCCCCACCCGCTCAACAACTTTCGTTCGCCATCGCCCCCACCCCCCGATTGATGCGTACTAATCTGGTAGCCCTCCGCCAATAATTGGTATCCAAGAAGTAGCTCCCAGTTTGAAAAAGGTTGGAGACCCCTGATTTAAAATGTATAATACTCAACTTTCCCACATTACCAAAAGAACAGCATCAAATCAGGTACCCGGGTCTTGAGAGAGGTCAGTGTCAATCTTCCTCTCTCATACAATTAAAACTGTCTTACTTATATAGGCTAGTGGTTTATACAAAGCTGGGACCCCACATACCAACATAATTTCATTTCCATTTGAAACAGATTATGTAATGAAGAAATTTCTTAATTTTTAACTAAACAGATTCAGGAAGAAGCCTCAATAATTTAGACAAAATCAGAGACAGGGAGGGGGCCCACTAGACCTTTTGACCTTTCTTCTCTGTCCAGCTCACTCATATCTACAAGAGATCTGAATTTCAGATAATTTCATTTAAACCTAAATCACTACATAAAGTATAACATAGGCCAAAGACAATACAAGCTACTTTAAAGCTTCATCTGGTTGTTACAAACACTGAACTTGTATTTACAATTAGGAATTTTGTAATCAATTATGTTTCCCCTTCCATTTAACTGTAACTGTGATTTTAATCTGAAATTATGGTACTGGCTATTGCATGAAATGTATACTCTGTCATGGTCTTAAATTAGGCACTCAAGACAGACCTTATGAAGCACATTTATAAAGCTTACCTCATCAACATATTGTATGATGTAATAGAGATTCATTCCGGAACTCTCTTGAGTCTCATGTGGCTATTAGAATTCTATTTAACAATCTTGACAGTGTTGAAGGAAGTCCTAGTTAAACTCACACGTGTCCAACACTGGTGACAATGAATGAGCAAGCAGAGGTGTCCCACGGGCGACGTCACATGGAGCGCAAAATGAGTTCTATGTCCTGCACTGCCTTCAACAATCTTCGTTTGGAGGGAAAGCTCTGTGACGTGATCCTCAAGTTCAACGATGTAGAGATCATGGCTCACAAGAACGTCCTTTGTGTCTGTAGTGACTATTTCAGGTGAGAGAGGCCTATTTCAGAGGTTGACATAAAGATGTTAATTTCTAGTGTTAAAAAAGATTGTATCGTTATTAGTTGTTATTAACCCCAAATGTATTGGATATAAGATAAGATGTTTTTTCCATAAGAATTTTTTCCATAAATGGAAAATAACTTAATAATATTACCTTCAGAGTTTAAAAGTCTGATTTCATGATTAGGATTATAACTAATCTTAATAACCTTCTAGTGAAATTTCAATGACTAAGATGATCATCATTCTCAAAATCAGATAAAAAGTGAGACAATCCTACATTTAGAATTTTATTATGTAGTCTCCAGCCTTCCTAAGTCAACATAACAGCAGTCATTCACCAGTAAATCTAGATGGAGTAAGAGAGCCCAGGACAAGCGTCTGAGCCCATTCCTCTGAACAGAACCTCTAGATCAGAGTCCTGGGCAGGGGCGATTTTAGGATCTGGTCTTTAGGGGTGCCCAGCCCCCAGTGCTCACAGAGGCACAATACCAAAGTATTGCGCAGGTGCAGAGCAAGGTTTTTGCATAATATAATATTTTTAAAATGTGTTGAGCCAGGGGGTGCTGAGCAACTTCACGGTGGTGCTCTAGCACCACTAAAAATACCCTAGCCTCGCCCCTGGTCCTGGGCCCATTCCTCTGTACAGAACCTCTAGATCAGAGTCTTGGGTCCATTCCTCTGTACAGAACCTCTCTAGATCAGGGTCCTGGGTCCATTCCTCTGTACAGAACCTCTCTAGATCAGGGTCCTGGGTCCATTCCTCTGTACAGAACCTCTCTAGATCAGAGTCCTGAGCCCATTCCTCTGTACAGAACCTCTCTAAATCAGAGTCCTGGGTCCATTCCTCTGTACAGAACCTCTCTAGATCAGAGTCCTGGGTCCATTCCTCTGTACAGAATCTCTCTAGATCAGAGTCCTGGGTCCTTGCTTGTGGATTCACTCCACAGGTTTCCGGGTTCAGATCAGGAGATTCAGATAGACATGATAAAACTTGATTCTTTTATCATGAACCCACTGATGGATGTCCTGCTGAAAGACCAGACCTCAGCCCAATTGTAGCTTCCTGGCAGACTCTGCCAGACCTTCATTTAAAATCTTGAACTCGTGTATGTATTTATGCATTCTCTGATTGGTTGCTGGATGACTGGGAGACTTCACTTAGACTTGTATGTCATCTCATATTCATTCCCCAGTGAAACATGCAGGCATGGATAGCCACTTAAGCATTCTTAAAAATTAAATCAAAACTAAAATTAAAAATCTAAATCTACAAAGGAACACTTCTCTGTTAGAATTTGTTCATAAGACCTTTCTATGACTGCCAATGATTGTCACATATATTTTTGTAAATATTTTTGGTTTTTTGTACAGCTTATTTTTCAGTGTGAAGTTTTATTATGATCACAGTGAACCCGTGAAGCTACATTTCCCCCAGAGCCCACTTCATGATCCAGAACATAAGAATAATAAATAAATAGATTACAGTTTTTTTTCATTCCAAAGGCATCAAATTACAAACTCAAACACTTAAGGGTGACCTGTATCCTTCCTCCACAGAACACTGTTCACCAGTGACTGGAGCCCTCCAGAGAAGCGTGTCTACAACATCCCTGGCGTCTCCCCACATATGATGCAGCTGATCGTTGATTATGCCTACACACTCTCAGTGCCCATAAATGAAGACAACATGGAGGAGCTGCTAGCAGCTGCAGACCAGTTCTTAGTCTCGGGCTTCGTACGTGCCTGCTGCCAGTTCCTAGAAGCTCAGCTGGGTGTGGAGAACTGCATAGGCATCTGTAAACTGGCTGACACGTACTGGTGCCCGGACCTGCGGCAGAAAGCCCACCTGTTCATCCTTCACCACTTTGAAGAGGTCGCCCGTGTGTCAGAAGAGTTCCTGGAGGTGCCGCTGACCCAGCTGTGTGAGATCATTGAGAAGGACGACCTCAACGTCAAACAGGAAGAGGTGGTGTTTGAGGCCGTCCTGCGCTGGGTCGCACATGCACCTCAGGAAAGGAGGGAATACATCGCTGTCTTGCTGTCAAAGGTCTGAAAGAGGCATTGCTGTCATAATGTCCTACATGTCTACGTCTTCATTATAAAATCCAATTAGATTGGTAATAGTTTTCAAGGCAAGTCTTTTTTTTTGAGTGCCAGGTGAGAATGGCACTCATGACAGCGGAGTACTTCATGAACAACGTAAAGGGCAATGCTCTAGTGAAAGATAGTGAGGACTGCAAGCCGATCATCATCAATGCGCTGAAGGCCATGTACGATCTGAACATGAATGGACCGTCTAACTCTGACTTCAGAAACCCTCTGTCCCGCCCACGCCTGCCCTACACCATCCTACTAGCTATAGGCGGTTGGAGCGGTGGTAGTCCCACCAATAGCATTGAGGCTTATGACGCGAGGGCGGATTGTTGGAATAATGTGACACTGGAGGGAGAGAGTCCACGAGCCTATCACGGAGCAGCATATCTGAATGGATTTGTGTACATTGTGGGAGGATTTGACAGTGTTGAGTACTTCAGAAGTGTAAGAAAGCTTAACTCTGTGGCCAGGACTTGGCATGAGGTTAGTAAGAGTGTATATGTGTGCAAGATTGTTGTGTGTGTTTTTAGTGTTTGTGTATGTGTTGTTTATAGTTTTTATATTGTTGTGTATGTGTTGTTTATGGTGGGTGGGTGTTGCAGGTCGGATCAATGCATTATCCACGTTGCTACGTTAGCGTAGCTGTGCTAAACGGCTGTATCTACGCCATGGGCGGCTTTGATGGCCACGTACGGCTCAACACGGCAGAACGCTACGAACCGGCAAACAACCAGTGGAGAATGATCAGACCCATGAATGAACAGCGCAGTGATGCTAGTGCTACAACACTGCATGGCAAGGTGGCAACACACACACACACACACACACACACACACACACACACACACACACACACACACACACACACACACACACACACACACACACACACACAACCAATTTCAGTGCTACCAAACCAGTGAGCTGAGAAATGCCTGCATGTCAATGCAAACAAATGCTCACATACATACTTGAGTTTATTCCCCACTATACACTAGAATATATTCTTACATCTGTAAGACAGATGATAATATACAGTAGTTCCATCCTAAACTTAAATGTGTTCCTTTGGATTATTTCAGCTCTTTTAACTAAATGTTTTATTTAAATATGAAATCATGAAGCATAACAATGTAGTTTACATAATGTCACACACACATCCACACACACTCATACACACACACACACACACTCATACACACACACACACACTCATACACACACACTCATATACACACATATCCACACACACTCATACACACATACTCATACACACACACTCATACACACACACTCATACACACACTCATACACACACATATCCACACACACTGATACACACACATATCCACACGCACTCATACACACACATATCCACACACACACATATCCACACACAATCATACACACACATATCCACACACACTCATACACACACATATCCACACACACTCATACACACACACACATACACACATATATCCACACACACTCATACATACACACACACATCCACACACACACATACACACACATATCCACACACACACACATCCACACACACTCATACACACACATATCCACACACACTCATACACACACACATATCCACACACATTCATACACACACACACTCATAGTGGCTGATGACTGGAACAGTATTACATATCATATTGTGTAGCCCACATTGTATGACAGTGAAGGTTGACATAGTCAGCATTGTGTGTGTGTATGATTGGGTTTGATGGGGTCAATCGCTTGTGGAGCGTGGAGGCCTATAACCCCATGACCAACACCTGGAGAGACCTGCCCACAATGATCAACCCACGCAGCAACTTCGGCATTGAGGTGACAACACACACACATACACACACACTCATACACACACACTCTTACACACACACTCATACACACACATATCCACACACACTAATACACACACATATCCACACACACTCATACACACACACACACATCCACACACACATATCCACACACACTCATAGTGGCTGATGACTGGAACAGTATTACATATAATATTGTGTAGCCCACATTGTATGATAGTGAAGGTTGACATAGTCAGCATTGTGTGTGTGTATGATTGGGTTTGATGGGGTCAATCGCTTGCGGAGCGTGGAGGCCTATAACCCCATGACCAACACCTGGAGAGACCTGCCCACAATGATCAACCCACGCAGCAACTTCGGCATTGAGGTGACAACACACACACATACACACACACTCATACACACACACTCATACACACACATATCCACACACACTCATACACACACATATCCACACACACTCATACAAAACACATATCCACACACACTCATACACACACACTCATACACACATATATCCACACACACTCGTACACACACACACACATCCACACACACTCATACACACACACTCATACACACACACATATCCACACACACTCATACACACACACACTCATAGTGGCTGATGACTGGAACAGTATTACATATCATATTGTGTAGCCCACATTGTATGACAGTGAAGGTTGACATAGTCAGCATTGTGTGTGTGTGTATGATTGGGCTTGATGGGGTCAATCGCTTGCGGAGCGTGGAGGCCTATAACCCCATGACCAACACCTGGAGAGACCTCCCCACAATGATCAACCCACGCAGCAACTTCGGCATTGAGGTGACAACACACACACACACTCATACACACACACTCATACACACACATATCCACACACACTCATACACACACATATCCACACACACTCATACACACACATATCCACACACACTCATACACACATATATCCACACATACACACACATCCACACACACTCATACACACACATATCCACACACACTCATACACACACATATCCACACACACTCATACACACACACTTATACACACACACATATCCACACACACTCATAGTGGCTGATGACTGGAACAGTATTACATATCATATTGTGTAGCCCACATTGTATGACAGTGAAGGTTGACATAGTCAGCATTGTGTGTGTGTATGATTGGGTTTGATGGGGTCAATCGCTTGCGGAGCGTGGAGGCCTATAACCCCATGACCAACACCTGGAGAGACCTGCCCACAATGATCAACCCACGCAGCAACTTCGGCATTGAGGTGACAACACACACACATACACACACACTCATACACACACATATCCACACACACTCATACACACATACTCATACACACACATATCCACACACACACATCCACACACACTCATACACACATATATCCACACACACTCATACACACACACACACACACACACACACACACACACACACACACATATCCACACACACATATGCACACACACTCATACACACACATATCCACACACACTCATACACACACACACACACACATCCACACACACTCATACACACACACACACACATATCCACACACACTCATACACACACATATCCACACACACTCATACACTCACAGTCATACACACACATATCCACACACACTCATACACAAACATATCCAAACACACATATCCACACACACTCATACACACACATATCCACACACACTCATACACACATATATCCACACACACTCATACACACATATATCCACACACACTCATACACACACACACACATCCACACACACTCATACACACACACTTATACACACACACATATCCACACACACTCATAGTGGCTGATGACTGGAACAGTATTACATATCATATTGTGTAGCCCACATTGTATGACAGTGAAGGTTGACATAGTCAGCATTGTGTGTGTGTATGATTGGGTTTGATGGGGTCAATCGCTTGCGGAGCGTGGAGGCCTATAACCCCATGACCAACACCTGCAGAGACCTCCCCACAATGATCAACCCACGCAGCAACTTCGGCGTTGAGGTGACAACACACACACATACACACACACTCATACACACACACACATACACACAAACTCATACACACACTCATACACACACATATCCACACACACTCATACACACATACTCAGACACACACATATCCACACACACATATCCACACACACACATACACACACACTCATACACACACATATCCACACACACATATCCACACACACTCATACACACACACTTATACACACACACATATCCACACACACTCATAGTGGCTGATGACTGGAAGAGTATTACATATCATATTGTGTAGCCCACATTGTATGACAGTGAAGGTTGACATAGTCAGCATTGTGTGTGTGTATGATTGGGTTTGATGGGGTCAATCGCTTGCGGAGCGTGGAGGCTTATAACCCCATGACCAACACCTGGAGAGACCTGCCCACAATGATCAACCCACGCAGCAACTTCGGCATTGAGGTGACAACACACACACATACACACACACTCATACACACACACTCTTACACACACACTCATACACACACATATCCACACACACTCATACACACATATATCCACACACACTCATACACACACACACACACACACACATATCCACACACACATATCCACACACACTCATACACACACATATCCACACACACTCATACACACACATATCCACACACACTCATACACACACACACACACACATCCACACACACTCATACACACACACACACATATCCACACACACTCATACACACACATATCCACACACACTCATACACACACACACTCATAGTGGCTGATGACTGGAACAGTATTACATATCATATTGTGTAGCCCACATTGTATGACAGTGAAGGTTGACATAGTCAGCATTGTGTGTGTGTGTATGATTGGGTTTGATGGGGTCAATCGCTTGCGGAGCGTGGAGGCCTATAACCCCATGACCAACACCTGGAGAGACCTCCCCACAATGATCAACCCACGCAGCAACTTCGGCATTGAGGTGACAACACACACACACACTCATACACACACACTCATACACACACATATCCACACACACTCATACACACACATATCCACACACACTCATACACACACATATCCACACACACTCATACACACATATATCCACACATACACACACATCCACACACACTCATACACACACATATCCACACACACTCATACACACACATATCCACACACACTCATACACACACACTTATACACACACACATATCCACACACACTCATAGTGGCTGATGACTGGAACAGTATTACATATCATATTGTGTAGCCCACATTGTATGACAGTGAAGGTTGACATAGTCAGCATTGTGTGTGTGTATGATTGGGTTTGATGGGGTCAATCGCTTGCGGAGCGTGGAGGCCTATAACCCCATGACCAACACCTGAAGAGACCTGCCCACAATGATCAAC
>NC_135231.1:2633183-2635683 GCF_052324685.1 Brachyhypopomus gauderio | reverse complement strand
CACACACACATACACACACACTCATACACACACTCATACACACACATATCCACTCACACTCATACACACATACTCAGACACACACATATCCACACACACATATCCACACACACTCATACACACACACTCATACACACACATATCCACACACACATATCCACACACACTCATACACACACATATCCACACACACTCATACACACACACTCATACACACACATATCCACACTCACTCATACACACACATATCCACACACACTCATACACACACACACTCATAGTGGCTGTTGACTGGAACAGTATTACATATCATATTGTGTAGCCCACATTGTATGACAGTGAAGGTTGACATAGTCAGCATTGTGTGTGTGTATGATTGGGTTTGATGGGGTCAATCGCTTGCGGAGCGTGGAGGCCTATAACCCCATGACCAACACCTGGAGAGACTTGCCCACAATGATCAACCCACGCAGCAACTTCGGCATTGAGGTGACAACACACACACATACACACACACTCATACACACACTCATACAAAACACATATCCACACACACTCATACACACACACTCATACACACACATATCCACACACACTCATACACACATACTCATACACACACATATCCACACACACATATCCACACACACTCATACACACACATATCCACACACACTCATACACACACACACACACACATACACACACACTCATACACACACATATCCACATACACATATCCACACACACTCATACACACACATATCCACACACACTCATACACACATATATCCACACACACTCATACACACACACACACATCCACACACACTCATACACACACACACACACACACACATCCACACACACTCATACACACACATATCCACATACACTCATACACACACACTCATACACACACATATCCACACACACTCATAGTGGCTGATGACTGGAACAGTATTACATATCATATTGTGTAGCCCACATTGTATGACAGTGAAGGTTGACATAGTCAGCATTGTGTGTGTGTATGATTGGGTTTGATGGGGTCAATCGCTTGCGGAGCGTGGAGGCCTATAACACCATGACCAACACCTGGAGAGACCTCCCCACAATGATCAACCCACGCAGCAACTTCGGCATTGAGGTGACAACACACACACATACACACACACTCATACACACACACTCATACACACACACTCATACACACACATATCCACACACACTCATACACACATATATCCACACACACTCATACACACACACACACATCCACACACACTCATACACACACATATCCACACACACTCATACACACACACACACATCCACACACACTCATACACACACATATCCACACACACTCATACACACACACTTATACACACACACATATCCACACACACTCATAGTGGCTGATGACTGGAACAGTATTACATATCATATTGTGTAGCCCACATTGTATGACAGTGAAGGTTGACATAGTCAGCATTGTGTGTGTGTATGATTGGGTTTGATGGGGTCAATCGCTTGCGGAGCGTGGAGGCCTATAACCCCATGACCAACACCTGGAGAGACCTCCCCACAATGATCAACCCACGCAGCAACTTCGGCATTGAGGTGACAACACACACACATACACACACACACACATACACACACACTCATACACACACACACATACACACACACTCATACAAACACATATCCACACACACTCATACACACATACTCATACACACACATATCCACACACATATCCACACACACTCATACACACACATATCCACACACACTCATACACACACATATCCACACACACTCATACACACACACACACACATCCACACACACTCATACACACACATATCCACACACACTCATACACAGACATATCCACACACACATATCCACACACACTCATACACACACATATCCACACACACTCATAAACACATATATCCACACACACTCATACACACACACACACATCCACACACACTCATACACACACACTCACACACACACACACACACATCTACACACACTCATACACACACATATCCACACACACTCATACACACACACTTATACACACACACATATCCACACACACTCATAGTGGCTGATGACTGGAACAGTATTACATATCATATTGTGTAGCCCACATTGTATGACAGTGAAGGTTGACATAGTCAGCATTGTGTGTGTGTATGATTGGGTTTGATGGGGTCAATCGCTTGCGGAGCGTGGAGGCCTATAACCCCATGACCAACACCGGCAGAGACCTCCCCACAATGATCAACCCACGCAGCAACTTCGGCATTGAGGTGACAACACACACACATACACACACACTCATACACACACTCATACACACACATATCCACTCACACTCATACACACATACTCAGACACACACATATCCACACACACATATCCACACACACTCATACACACACACTCATACACACACATATCCACACACACATAT